>NC_057800.1:710769837-710892086 GCF_018294505.1 Triticum aestivum
TATGAAATCAATATTATTAGATGGACGATGAAATAAATTTTCATAACATACATCAACCTTGCTGCCCCTTCGATGACGTATGAGTAATTGACCACAAACCTATGGGTCCATAGCTAGTAGCTAGATGGTTTCTTCTCTCACTTTGATCTTTAATACAATGTTCTGCCCGATGTTCTTGGAGATCTATTTGCTGTAATTTCTTTTGCGGTGCGTTTGTTGAGATCCGATGAATTGTGAATTTATGATCAGATTATCTATAAATATTATTTGAGTCTTCTCTGAACTCTTTTATGCATGATTAAGATAGCTTTCTATTTCTCTTCGATCTATTGATTTGGTTTGGCCAACTAGATTAGATTATATGACTACGGATGATGAGTTGTTATATCATTATGATAATGATGAGTTGTTATATCATTGGATGAACTAAACACATATTAGATTAAAAATGATGTCCAGTAATAAAACATTATGGTGACATGCATGTTATATTCTATTTTATTTTATTTTTCTTTTCATAATCTTATATTTGATAATTAATGTTTAGATGAAATGGGGGTTCATAACCATATAAAACGTGACACCATTGCTGTCGTGTTGTATTGCTTGTCAACCTACTCATTGCCATCGGTATGACGCAACCTTCTGTAACCAAGACCAGTCGTCAATGTCGCGCCATCTTATGGAAGACTAAACTATTCTTCTTTGCCATCCTGAATATAAATAGACATAATAACATTGAATGGATACCATCCTCCTAGAGTAGTTATAATAGCATTAAATGGATACCGTCTTAAAGATAGAACCATATTTTTATAAATAAAGGACAATAATTACGGAGTATAATAGCATCATTATAGATATAATTAACTAAGTGGACACCATCGTCGTAGATACAGGTAGATACAATTTAAATATACTGCCCACCCAACTATGTGGTCATAGATATAGATAGATATGAAAACATTAAATGGATACCATCTGAAATTAAGGACAATGATATGGCCTGATTTTTGGTATATTTGAGTGAACCAAGACTAAATGTTCTTTAGCTACAAATCTATAACAAAACATCATGTACATTTGCACGCCCAAACAGAAACGAGAACCAAAGGTTTGAGCCTCACCTTATGGAGGGGAAAACTATTCTTCTTTGCTTTATGGTGCTTGTTCTGCTAGGACATTCAACTCATGCTTGTAAGAAATCAATCTCCATGTCCCTACATATGTGTCTCCTATCCCTCCAAGCAGAATAGAAACTGCACAAGTTTCTTAGTTTGGATTTCTCTTACTGATGTATGTTCTTCTCCACAGGGAATTGCCATACCGAGAGTGCTTACTCACATCCGTTGATTTGTCTAGGTACTACTTGCCATTCAAAATGCGTGAAGAAGTGGGGAAAGCTCTTCAATCATTCTTCTTGTAAAGTTCGAGGATTTTTCAAAGTGTCATGTGAATGTGTTGTCTGCGATCTATGACTATATCTAGTTGGACTTTGCCATCATGTAAAACAATGAAAAATGATGCCCAGTAATAAAACATTATGGTGACACACATGTGATATTCTATTTGATATTATTTTTCTGTTCATAATCTTATATTTTATGATTAATTATTGCATGGAATGGAGGTTGATAACCATATAAAATACGAACGAACCGAGTCTATTGCACGGTTAGTCCTTGTCGTGGAACGGGTGGCGCGGAGGTGTGGGCGCAACTTGGCAATTGTCCTAGTTTTTAATTCTCTTCAGCAAAATAGGAGCCTTAAGGCATGTATGACACGTTCAGTCACAGGACTCAAGCTCCTACTCACCGCACCAACACTACGCAACTGCCACATTAAGTGGCCAAGCCCACCACCATTGCCATCGTGCTGCATTGCTCATCGACCTACTCGCTGCCTTCGGTATGACACAACCTTCTGTAACCAGGACCAGCCATCAATATCGCGCCATCTTGCTACTCATCCCCTTTTCCTAGGCCACCACATCCGTCAGGTTGTTGCCCTGGCCATCTCTGAAGTCTGAATGTTTCGTTCTCTCCGCGCCAATGAACACTAATTACCTTCAAGTGTAAGGGATAACTTTTGCACATTTTAGTTGGAAATATAAGTATTTAGCGCGAACCCCATATGAGTAAATAGATAGGCTTCTTGTTACCTCAAGTTAAGTATGTCACTTACAGAACACTCTATGCACTTGTACTATAAC
Organism: Triticum aestivum; assembly: GCF_018294505.1. Lineage (NCBI taxonomy): Eukaryota > Viridiplantae > Streptophyta > Magnoliopsida > Poales > Poaceae > Triticum > Triticum aestivum. The sequence goes on from NC_057800.1 coordinate 710,772,050, forward strand.
CCAATAAAGGTAAGCGGTGAGAGCAGAAATATCATCCACTAAGTTTGACAGTACAAAATGTAATTCCTAGTTGAAATTCATCTCACACATCACACTAAGTTTGTGAGTGTTGTCATCAAACCAAGAAGCCCCTAGCGGTGGAAGTAACACCATCCGTAGAGCTGCAAACAACACCATTCGAGTTCTCAAACACATGGGTTGTAAACTTTTTCATGTACGTTGTATCCTCCTCGCAAAGTATCAAGATGAATCAACTGATTAAGAAGTTACTCCTAGAAATGATAATGGAGTACACACATGTTGTAGGGTCGAGACCCTAAGTGGAGATCTTTCACGAACTGGAGGGGGGGGGGGTCCACGGAGAACGCGAAGAACACGAAGAACAAGAGGGGAAATCACAAGTGGAACACTCAAGAACAAGTCCAATCACACATCCACTAGACCAACAAACACATGAGATTCACAAGGTACAAGAACAATCAAAGGAAAACAACATACATGGTAAAGTTCATCCCAAATCCTATGAAGGAGATGAGGTCTTGATGATCTAGATAGATCCTTCCCTAGATAGGGTCTTCATATCCAGTAGGGATCTTCTCTCTCTCAAGAGGAATCCCACAAGGGGAGGTACACGAGCTAAGCTCTAATGTCTAGATCTATTCTTAGCTAAGTCTAAATGGAGGAGATGAAGGAGTATATATAGTCCTAGGGGATCAAGTGTTAAGCAGGGACGAAATGGACATTACATGAGCAAAGCCCGCAGCTACACATAGGGGGGCCCGTGTGCATGGGGTAAGTGGATCCCATGAGCACGGGGTCTCGCGACCTGACGCAGTAGCCCGTGCGCACGGGGTCTGTGAGGCCGGGAATGGTACACGCCCATGCGCACGGGGTCTTTAGGACCGTGCAGCCAGCTGGGAGGCCCGTGCGCATGGGGTCACCTGGGAGCTGTTGCCTTCTTCTTGGTGGTTCCTTCTGCGCTTCCAGGCTTCCCTCTTGGATGGTGTGGATATTCTCTTGAGCTTGGACTCCTCCTCGATGAATGTGTAGTTTCGCAAACACCTATGTATGCACATGAGAGAGGGGTCAAGTAGTATACCATTCTAGAACGGCACAAGTGAACACGTATAAAGGAGATGATTCACCTTCATGTAAGTGAAGTAGATGTGGCACGTGTCACTTGCCAAACGAACTCTTGACATGGTGATGTCCGTAGGATGCTTCGCATCAACACCTCCCTGGGTTCTCTATGGGTGAATAGAGCCTCCTAACCGTCCGTTGCCAGGTGGCTTGCCGCGGGCGTTCGATCTTCCCGGATGGCTCGTACCCGGACGACCTGGCTAGATCCGAGGGATTATTGTACGTCGGTGGATCCGGGAGCTGGCAATCTCAAGTTGAGGTGGTGGCTCCTAGCTAACTCAATTTTACCGTTTCCTGTAAAAATAACTGAGTACTGTTTTAATTGAGAAAAAATTGGCTTCATCGAAAGCCATTATAATTTTGTGTTCCTTTGCCACGGCACAATCAAACCTTTATATTAGGCTGGTTGTGCTTGATTAGTGTTCCGCATTATCTGGGTGCTCACATTTTTTTATAAATGAGTCAATTTGATCAAACAAGCCAAAACATGAGCGGACAACAAAAGATATGTGACAAAACAAAATTTTACATCAAGGATTCTTTGAAATTGTCAAATATAGTGTTAATGTATGGTTTCAGTGCCTCTCGATGCTCGAGAGGTTGGCAGAGACGAGGGGCCGGCAGAGGTGAGCGAAAGAATGAATGTCCTCTCCCCTCTGACAATTAGAGTTTGTTCACACATTTTGTCACGGTTGATAGAGAAAGTGCTAGAATCACTCGTGTGGTATGTGCGTCAATTGAAAATTTCCCAAAAATGTAACTTTGAAATGAATTCTTGTAATGAACGATGCATGCACTTTTATTTTTGTCATATTTTTAATTGTAATTATTTTTATTTATTGCAATGAGTGACATTAAGCCACTAACACTGTAGACTGATACAATTAATACCCCTTAGTGCCAACCAGAAAAATAGATAATCCTGAACAAGGGTGATATTGGGTAGCTATTTGTTTGTGAACCTTGCATCATTTTTCAATATCTGGTATGTGGCTAATTTATTTGATATGTTTGCACGTGTATAAGAGCACTATAAAGTAAAAAAAGAGTATTCCACCACCAGCCTCCACCTGTGTATACAATGCTTTCGTTTTCTATGCCACACCAGTCTTTACTTCTTATAAGAATAGTTGTGTCTTCTTATATATACCACTTCATCTTCAATACAAACAGATCCATCATCTCATGCATTCTTTTTCAACAAGTTGCCACTGCTTCCTTTTCTACAGAACAACTCCACCGTCCACTCCTTTTAACATGTTAGTAGTACTAGCTTATTTCATCAAATAGGTGGTATTCACATCAACAGATCAAAGAGAGAAATATGGAAGATGTTAGAACACAGGGGAATAGGAGGCATCATGAGTATTAGAGGAACTACCCATTAGAGTGTTGCTTGTGGATGATGCTGGAGCTTTCTTTATTATGACTTGCCATTTATTTGTATCTGTTTGGCTGGTTCTTTCGGTAGTTGCGAGCTTGCCACATGTAGCTAGATTACAGGATTACCACACTAGCGCCAATAAAAAAAAGTGGCATGTGGCCTTTCTATGATCTTACTTTTTTCGAGGATCGGTTTGAATTTGATCCATCTCAATCACTTTTTATCACTATCTTTTTTAAATCCCAGGTTCAGATTTTATCACTATCTTTTTGATGAAATTCTGGGTTTAGATAATATATTTTGTGGTAGAATCACCTTCTTTCCTAGAGATAAGCACCACTTGTGCCACTATACCATTGAATAGAGCCTAGCCAGTCTCAATGGATCGGAGTCCATAACAAGACACCATTGAACCCACACCAAGAGAAGTTCTGGCCCAGTTTTGCAACTCTGTTCTTGTAAAAAAAGATAAAAAAATCTACATCACCAACCTCCACTTGTAAATACAATGCTTTCCATACTTACTTACACCACGCCAACCCTTTCTTATATGAAGAACGTTATCTTCTTATATATACCATTTCATCGTCAATGGAATAAATATATCTCCTACAGAAAAATAGAGCAAATAATATGGTTTCACTTTGTTATAATATATTGATAGCACTACCTTATGACATCACATGTTTCGTAGTCAGTAAGAATATCAAGAAAGCGAGAGAAGAATATGAATGAAATATACAAAAACACATGGAAATATGAGACATCAGGAGTAGTGGTGGAATTGCTTTTCATTTCAACAAAGGACGAGGCCGAACTGCCTAATCTTGAATGGCGAGAGATGCTGGAGCTTCCTTTATTTCAACTAGTCATATATTTGTATTCATCTAGCTGGTCCGGTCTTTTTAGTACACACAATCTCGGGCATGGTAGCTTTTTTTAACTGGCATAACTCATTTCCATTAACTGAATGACGGAAATACAAGCATATGAACCAGAAAGAGTTCCAGGGGACGGAAAAGGGGAAAGTGAGTTTAACATCGTCAGGAAACCCACCGCAGGTGCTCGCTGTCGAAACACCCACTATGAGACGAAAACCAGGCGACACTCAAAAACTAGCCCAACTGAAAGAGTTTAATGCTCGGGCATGAGCCAAATAGTTTAACACCCACACAGGAGCAAACAAGGTAGGAAACCTAAAGATGGGATTGGTGGGAAGAAACTCCAGGCCGACACTGATGACCCACAAGTATAGCGGATCTATCGTAGTCCTTTCGATAAGTAAGAGTGTCGAACCCAACGAGGAGCAGAAGGAAATGATAAGCAGTTTTCAGCAAGGTATTCTCTGCAAATACTGGAATAAGTGGTAACAGATAGTTTTGTGATAAGATAATTTGTAACGAGAAACAAGTAACAAAAGTAAATAAAGTGCAGCAAGGTGGCCCAATCCTTTTTATAGCAAAGGACAAGCCTGGACAAACTCTTATATAAGGAAAAGCGCTCCCGAGGACACATGGGAATATCGTCAAGCTAGTTTTCATCACATTCATATGATTCGCGTTCGGTACTTTGATAATTTGATATGTAGATGGACCGGTGCTTGGGTGCTGTTCTTACTTGAACAAACATCCCACTTATGATTAACCTCTATTGCAAGCATCCGCAACTACAACAAAAGTATTAAGGTAAACCTAACCATAGCATGAAACATATGGATCCAAATCAGCCCCTTACGAAGCAACGCATAAACTAGGGTTTACGCTTCTATCACTCTAGCAACCCATCATCTACTTATTACTTCACAATGCCTTCCTCTAGGCCCAAATAACGGTGAAGTGTTATGTAGTCGACGTTCACATAACACCACTAGAGGCTAGACAACATACATCTCATCAAAATATCGAACGAATACCAAATTCACATGACTACTAATAGCAAGAATTCTCCCTTGTCCTCAGGAACAAACGTAACTACTCACAAAGCATAAACATGTTCATAATCAGAGGGGTATTAATATGCATATAGGATAGGAACATATGATCTTCCACCGAATAAACCAACTAGCATCAACTACAAGGAGTAATCAACACTACTAGCAACCTACTAGCACCAATCCCGGACTTGGAGACAAGAATTGGATACAAGAGATGAACTAGGGTTTGGAGATGAGATGGTGCTGGTGAAGATGTTGATGGAGATTGCCATCTCCCGATGAGAGGAGCATTGGTGATGACGATGGCGATGATTTCCCCCTCCGGGATGGAAGTTTCCCCGGCAGAACAGCTCTGCCGGAGCTTTAGATTGGATCCGCCAAGGTTTCGCCTCGTGGCGGCGGAGTTTCCTCCCGAAAGGTTGCTTCTTATTTTTTTTCTCGACGAAAGACTTCATATAGCAGAAGATGGTCATCGGAGAGCCACTAGGGGGGCCCACGAGGTAGGGGCGCACCCTAGGGGGGGCGCACCCCCCATCCTCGTGGACAGGGTGTGGCCCCCCTGGTCTTCATCTTTGGCGAGGATTTTTCATTATTTATTATAAGGTGTTCCGTGGAGTTTCAGGACTTTTGGAGTTGTGCATAATAGGTCTCTAATATTTGCTCCTTTCCCAGCCTAGAATTCCAGCTGCCGGCATTCTCCCTCCTTATGTAAACCTTGTAAAATAAAAAAAATAGCCATAAGTATTGTGACATAATGTGAAATAACATCTCATAATGCAATAAATATTGATATAAAAGCATGATGCAAAATAGACGTATCACACACTTAGATGAAAACATTCTCTTTCAGCTTGTCATTGAGTCGTCATGAACGACAGCACAAATCCGCATCATGTTGGTCGCACTTTTTATGAGCATCATCGTACCTAGCCTCATTGCACCTTGATCTTCATTTTTCAGCAAACCTGCCTAATAATTCAGGAACACACAAGAGGAAAACACCACTTCAAAAGGTGAACTTGAATGTTTAAACTCAAAGGTCACACGGTTGCTGCAGTTCTAGATCGCCTAAAGCAAAAGTATATAACTTAGGACCAGCACGAAGGAACATATAACACCAAGAATAAAACTGCCACAAATTATTTGGACAGAGATCAGTTCTAAACACCAAGCCAACAGCACGACCAAGCAATTCTCGCAACTGGTCACAAGAAGAAAAAGTGTTGAGAAGTTTCCCTCTCGTTACACTCGGCATAGTAGCTAGACTACCGACCCTAGCTAGAAACTAAAGCCATGGAGCAAATCTACGTTTGGGCACGGCTAGTTTTTTTCATTTGGGCACGAATTGGTTTCAGTTACAACACATCACAACAAATTTTGTTGTTATTTTCTACTATTAGTATTGTGTTCAAATCCTTGTGTTAGAATCACTTTTCTTGAGAGGGGGATACATGAGGGAGGGGAAACATCACTTTCGGTTGCTGTATGGGCTATAGAAGTGGTGGCTGCTAGGCATCAGTCGGCTGATCTTTTCCTAAGATCAGCCGCCTAGCCAGCCGTTCATCAACGTCGATTTTGGCCGCTTGATTCCTTGATCATGCCGTCGCTTTCATCCCACTATGCCATATCTATCCCGCAGGTACTCTAGTCAGCCATCAGGCATGTACATGAGTGCAACGCATAATCCACACTTCCAACGCGACGAGCCGCATTTGGGCCACATGCAGCACCAGCTTCAGCCTGCACATAATCCACATTTCCAACGCGACGAGCCGCATTTGGGACACATGCAACACCAGCTTTAGCCTGCACCATGCAACATCGCTGGTCATCGCACGGAAAAATACTCACGAGTTCGCCATGCACCGGTCACAACTGCAGTACCGGGTTGCGGCAACGACGCTGTGAGCCTGCGACCACCCCTTTGAAGCATCAGCGATGCTCCATTATAGCACCGACGATGCAACAACGGCCCAACAATGCTCCATAACAACATTGGTGATGATCCGTTGCAGCATCCGTTAGGTTTCGACGACAGGCGAGGCTTCGTTGCAGCACCCATGAGGTTCCGGCATCCTACGATGCTCTGTTGCAGGACCCGTGAGGTTCCGTCGGCCGACGATGCTCTGTTGCAGCACCCATGAGGTTCCGTCAGCCGGTGATGCTCCGTTGCAGCAACCATGAGGTTCCGGCGTCAGGCGATGCCCCGTTCAGCATCGGTGAGGTTTCGTAGGCCAATGATGCTCCATCGCAGCACCCGTGAGGTTTCGGCATCCGGCGATGCTCCGTTGCAGCACCCATGAGGTTTCGGCATCGAACGACGCTCCGTGCAACATCCGTGAGGTCCCGTCGGCCGGCGATGCTCGGTTGCAGCACTCGTGAGGTTTTGACGGCAGGCGAGGCTCCGTTGCAGCCCCCTTGAGGTTCCGGCGTCCTACGATGCTCCGTTGCAGGACACGTGAGGTTTCGTTGGCCGGCGATGCTCTGTTGCAACACCCGCGAGGTTCCTTCAGCGGCGATGCTCCGTTGCAGCACCCGTGAGGTTCCGGTGTCCTACGATGCTCTGTTGCAGGACCCGTGAGGTTCCGTCGGCCCACGATGCTCTGTTGCAGCACCCATGAGGTTCCGTCAGCCGGCGATGCTCCGTTGCAGCAACCATGAGGTTCTGGCGTTAGGCGATGCCCCGCTACAGCATCCGTGAGGTTCCGTCGGGCGATGATGCTCCATCGCAGCACCCGTGAGGTTCCGGCGTCCAGCGATGCTCGGTTGCAGCACCCGTGAGGTTCCGGCGTCGGACGGTGCTCCGTGCAGCATCCTGAGGTTCCGTCGGCCGGCGATGCTCGGTTGCAGCACCCGTGAGGTTTCTACGGCAGGCGAGGCTCTGTTGCAGCACCCGTGAGGTTCCGGCGTCCTACGATGCTCTGTTGCAGGACAAGTGAGGTTCCGTTGGCCGGCGATGCTCTGTCGCAACACCCGTGAGGTCCCGTCAGCCGACGATGCTCCGTTGCAGCACCCGTGAGGTTCCGGCATCCTACGATGCTCCGTTGCAGGACCCGTGAGGTTCCGTTGGCCGGCGATGCTCTGTTGCAACACCCGTGAGGTTCCGTCAGCCGACAATGCTCCGTTGCACCAACCATGAGGTTCCGACGTCCTACGATGCTCTGTTGCAGGACCTGTGAGGTTCTGTTGGCCGATGATGCTCCGTTGCAGCACCCGTGAGGTTCCGTCAGCCGTCGATGCTCCGTTCCAGCACCCATGAGGTTCCGGCGTCAGGCGATGCTCCATTGCAGCATCCGTGAGGTTCCGTCGGCAGGCGATGCTCGGTTGCAGCACCCGTGAGGTTCCGGTGCCATACGATGCTCCGTTGCAGCATTCGTGAGGTTCCGTCGGCCGGCGATGCTCCATTGCAGCACCCATGAGGTTCCGTCGACCGACGATGCTACGTTGCAGCACCCGTGAGGTTTCGATGACCCGGCAATGCTTCATAGTTCCCTTTACGCGCCAGGCTTGAAGAAGCCCGAACACCTAGACTACAAGCCCGGGCCTGGTTCGAAGTCTAGTAATGACCCTTTTCTCAAGCCATAGCCCAGCCTAAAAACAAGCCCAAAAGCCCGGCCGAAACAATGTTTTTTGACTGCCCCAAAGCCCAACGATCCGGCGCAAAATATTGAGAAAGTGAAGCTCAGACTGAATGCACTTTTGGACCTGCAAAACAGCGCCTTAACCCGGCCCAAACGGCAAGCCTGACCCAGCCTTGCCTGGTATTATTGGGCCAGGCTTGGGCCGGGTCGTCTGGCCGGGCGGCCCGGCCCATGATTAGTTTAGTTGTACGTGCCGTTTACCGGAGTTGATCTTTTTTTTTTCTGTACGAACACTCAGTCGTCGTCTCCCCCGGGACAGAGGAGCACGGGCAGCTCGGGAAGCAGCGGCGACACCGTTGCGCCCCGCCTCCCCCACTCATTAATGGCGGCCACTGCATGGTTGGCTGCGGCACCCATCTCCCCCATCAATGCCGCCACCCACCTCCCCCGTCTACTAAAACGCCAGCCAACCCAAGCTTCCCTCCATCCACCCCACCCCACCTCCACCTCATCACTTATCCATCCGTCCGTCCCGCCACCTCACCGCGGCGCCGGCTGCCTCCCGCCCGGCCAGCTCCGCCCCGGGGTTCCTCGAGCTGGAGGTGGGTGCAGCCATAAACGCCTCCCGTCCGGCCTGCTCTGCTCGCCTCGATCCGCATCCGCTTACTTATTCTTGCGCCGGGGTGCAGTGTCCCGCTTCTGTTTGATTACCGTTCCACTTTCTATGAGTGTAGGTGGCGGTGGATGACCAGCTCCTGTACCTTTTTCGGGGGATTGCAGTGTTAGGTTCGAGGTTGGTGAGCGATCTCGCGACCTCGGGCCTGCGCTTAAGGTGTTCGATCCATTGCCGACCAGAGCACACACCTTTCAGGCCTTTTTGGTTCTCTGGATCGGGTTGCAAGGCAGAGATCAGAGATGGTTGGGAGCGTGCACGTCAATGGATCGGCGAACGGCGCGAACGGCACCGAGGATCGGCTGGACGAGCTGCGCCGGCTGCTCGGCAAGTCCGACGGCGACCTGCTCAAGATCGTCAGCATCGGCGCCGGTGCCTGGGGAAGCGTCTTTGCAGCCCTCCTGCAGGACGCCTACGGCCACTTCAGGGAGAAGGTGCAGATACGGGTGTGGCGTCGGCCGGGGCGGGCGGTGGACCGGTCCACCGCCGAGCATCTGTTCGACGTGATCAACTCACGGGAGGACGTGCTGAGGCGCCTCATCCGCCGCTGCGCCTACCTCAAGTACGTCGAGGCGCGGCTGGGTGACCGGACCCTGTACGCCGACGAGATTCTAAGGGATGGGTTCTGCTTGAACATGGTCGACACGCCCCTCTGCCCGTTGAAGGTGGTCACCAACCTGCAGGAAGCTGTCTGGGATGCTGACATTGTGGTGAATGGCCTGCCATCCACTGAGACGAGGGAGGTGTTTGAGGAGCTCAGCAAGTATTGGAAGGAGCGGATCAGCGTTCCGGTCATCATTTCCCTTGCAAAGGGGATAGAAGCCTCCTTGGACCCAATTCCGCGTATCATCACGCCTACACAAATGATCAGCTCCGCAGGTAAGCATTTATCTTGCTCTGTCTTTGTCGTCACATATATTCTCATCTATATCGAAGCGTGCAATCATTTGGTATCCATGAGGGAGAGAAATTGATTTGGTTAGAGAGTAATGTGTTTGCATTAGTTATTTTCTTCTGCGGTGATTGCAACTCACTGTTTGATGAGAGGGAAAAATAGAGAACTTTCTGGAGAACAACTTTTGAGTGAAAGCTTTATGAAGGAATACTTCTGATCAAAGGAAAATCAAGCTTACGGCTTGATAATGTATTGTGCAATGTTTGACATTTTTGTCTGCAGTTCATGGCAATAATTTCCGCACATGAGATTCTGCTGTAGTCTTTTGGTCTGATTATTTGTCAATTTACAGTTGGAAAAAACAAATACACATTTAGTACTTTTCTGTTGCCATGACCTGCATAATTATTGCACTTAGCATAGTGACTTTGACACTTTGTAGATATGCACCAACCTTCAGTTTACTCAATCAAATCAACCTATTGCATTTGAAGTTTGCTTGCATGAAAACAGATGTTGACTTTTCCTGTTGCATTTTTCTGCTGATTTATTATGTCAGATCTTATCTTTTTGTTACTCACCTGAGATGGATTTGATGTCCAACTTGATTTTATACAAAAGTAGCGTAAACTGTACATCTAGGATTTGGAGTGAGTTTTCATGTTAAGCATGAGTATGCTACAAAGAGTGATTTCATAGCGTATGCTATATGTTCTGATTTCGTCGAAAGACGTTTTGATCTTGACATGCACTGTTGGACTCATATACTTAATTATGGCAGTTAGCATAGTGACCTCTTGGGTATACATCACCTACCATTTCTTATACTCGATCACATCATGTACCCTGTTCGATTTGAAGAGCTAACGCCAAAGCACTATACGCCATGGTAATGACGTGATCCACATCTTGTGACCTGGCCGACAGATGTTTTAATGTTGACAAGTACCCATCTGTCTCACATAATTAAATTTTATTGCCTGAGTTCATTACTTGCCTTATATATCTAAATTACTCGAAATCTGACATTTTAAAATGAATTGCAGCTGGCGTTCCAACTGAGAATATACTCTATCTTGGAGGCCCAAACATCGCCTCAGAAATTTATAACAAAGAATATGCAAATGCTCGAATCTGCGGATCCACCAAGTGGAGGAAACCTCTCGCTAAGTTTTTGAGGCAACCACATTTCATTGTTTGGGATAACAGTGACATTGTCACTCATGAGGTTATGGGCGGACTGAAGAACGTATATGCTATTGGTGCTGGTAAGCGTCTTTTTTTCTTCTTCAAATATTAAAATTTTGCTCACCCAAATAAGGAAATTAATATATTGTCATTATACTCCCTCCGTTCCAAAATAAGTGTCTTGAACTTAGTACAAATTTATACTAGAGCTAGTACAAAGTTGAGACACTTATTTTAGGACGGAGGGAGTATTTGTTAATTTTGGCTTTTACGGTTCCTACCTTATATGTTACTCAATTATTAAAGAAGGCATAGATATGTGTGAGTTTGCTTGGTCTGTTTAATGATCAACGTGATCTGTTGTGTCAGTAGTGTCTGAATCTGAACAGGCTAGCTTTTGAAATCACAGGAAGCAACCTCGTTTCATTATTGTCAAAAAGTATATGTCCTGATATTGTACAGAAAGAACATCTAAGCTGAGAAGCTCCATGGCAATTTAAACACTTGTCTCACTATTATTCTAGGATACCCACTGATGTTTAGTTATTTGCCTTTTCTTGCCTTAAAGGAAGTTTTTGCTTTCTTTCATGGCAAGGTATTTGCTACCATGTGCTATGTTTCCAGTTCAAGCAGAACCTTCTGTTCTCTGTTTCAGGAATGGTGGCAGCTTTAACAAACGAGAGTGCAACAAGCAAATCAGTTTATTTTGCTCACTGCACGTCGGAGATGATATTCATTACCCATCTACTCACAGAACAGCCAGAGAAACTTGCTGGCCCTCTGTTGGCTGATACTTACGTCACTCTCCTGAAAGGTCGCAATGCATGGTACGGGCAAATGCTAGCGAAGGGAGAACTCAGGCTCGATATGGGTGACAGTATCAAGGGAAAGGGGATGATTCAGGTTATGTCATAGCAGTGTTCTTTTCTTTTCTTCCAGAAGTTTCTCTGATTGCTGAGCTTGTCTGAATAATAATATCGAAAAGTAAAACCTAGAAAAGATATTAAACCCTCTGGATATTCTTGCTATGTAGTTATTTTGATAATCCCTGTCATCTATAATGGTTCCCATTTTGCTTGGGAGTTGTTGGTTCGCTTTAGCGTTTTGCATGGCATGCACTAACTGAGTATAAGCTCTGTGTATTTCATTGGACAGGGTATTTCTGCTGTTGGTGCATTTTATGAGCTGCTCAGTCAACCCAGCTTAAGTGTGCTACACCCAGAGGAAAACAAGCAAGTTGCTCCTGCTGAACTGTGCCCAATTCTGAAGAGGCTTTATAGAATTCTGATAAAAAGGTCTGTGATATCTCTATTACCATTCTCCATATGGCTTGCTCTGCTTACTTTGACTATGTACAGAGTGCTTTGACAGCTTGAAACATAGTTCAACTGCAAATTATGCCCCTTCTTGCTTGTCCAATCCATTGCCGCTTCTAGTTGTCACTTGCCAGCATAACTAGAAATACGGTTAACTGCTAACAAGACAATAACACATTGATACATGAACTCAGTGTAGGTCCAGCAGTTTATCAAGATAGAGTCAACGATGCATACTTGCAGGAAGTACACTGTAAATCAAATCAAAAGTTGTTTGCCCATTCGAGGCCATGCTTTTTCCCTTTGCTTACAGCCAAATATACTCTGTTTTGCTACTCCCTCCGATCCAAATTAATTGATGCTGACTTAGTACAACTTTGTACTACAGTTGTACTCCCTCCGTAAAGAAATATAAGAGCGTTTAGATCACTAAAGTAGTGATCTAAACGCTCTTATATTTGTTTATAGAGGGAGTATTAAGTTAGCGTCAATTAATATGGATCGGAGGGAGTATTACATTTTACTCTGATTTTCCATGAGCAAATTTGTGAAACCATCACAATGAACAGTATCAATACATGATCAACCATCAGCTTTTGCCAAGGAGCCTTTCTGCCAACTGATCGGAATCAGGATTCTGTCTTACGCTACTCTTCTGTTTGGAATCTGCAGGGAGCTCCCAGTGGGAGACATCCTCCAAGCCCTGAGGGACGAAACCATGAACGACCCCCGTGAGAGGATCGAGATGGCGCAGAGCCACACATTCTACCGCCCGTCTCTCCTTGGGAAGCCGTGATCTCGGTAGCCCCGTGTACATGATTAGAATGTAAACAAAAGGCTTGGATTAGCTCCAACCCTGTCATGCTTCACACCATTATCGATTGAGCAAAGGCGTCTCCGGGTTTCTGCTGGCTTGTGTGTTTGGATCCCAGGCCCCAGCGGCCATAGTTTGTGGGGTTGTTGGACTGTCAAGTTGTACAAGAGAGTAATGATCGAGTCAATAATATGTTGCTACTTGGGCAATAAACATGTGGCGTGAACGAGACACAGGTTATTTGTGTGTTTTTAACCCTTGCTGCTAAATTATTTGTTTTCGACGAAATGAGATGCAAATAGTTGTGAGATTCGGCGACCCGTGTTCCTCTAAGTATTAGTTTTTTTTCCTGGACCGTCGTCTGGGTATGAACTTCTGTAGTGAGAAAAGATGCAAAATATTTGAGCATTCATTCACTCCAAGCAGGAATTCTAACAAGAGATGTTGCACAAGTGGTATGGTTGACTCCAAGCAGGAATTCTAACAAGACTGATTTACTGCCTCCAATATGAAGTTATACTAAAGCTGCGACCATTAGTTTGGATCGGGGAGAGTAGCTAAAACTTCTGTTGCAGTAACATGCATGCTGCTGCACGTGTCAAGGGGCGCACGCGGCACGCATGCTCCTCACTCTGTTTGTGGGGTACAATTGTGTGTGTGTTTGTACATCACATGAGTGCATATTTGTCTAACAGTTTACTTATAGCTGCTCAGACGACTGGACATTTTCGACATATAACTTATCAACAGATTAATTAATCCAATATAGAGTGAAGTTTATTTTTTTCTTGAATAAAAAAATTGTACCTTTGTGCATGCATGCACTTCCACTTTCTGCGTGAGCTTTTGTTAGGATCTTTTCCGAATTAAATTTTCTGCAACCGCACTTTGTGCCTTTTTTGTTCAAAAAAAAAACTGATCGATCAAGATGAGCGTGGGTGTATGTGGTGTGCGGTGTGGCGCCCTAAAACGTTTAGGCCTTGCTTTCTTAAGAGCAACTCCAATGGCCGCGCCAAACGACGCGCGCGCGGTAAACCCAGCTTTTAGCGCGCGCGGGGCGTTTTGCCGCACTCCGGCGGCGGCGGGAAACTCGAGCGCGCGGGAACCGTTTGCGCGCGCGCGCGAAAAGGCACCAGCTCGCGCTCCATTTTTTGCGCACCGCTTCCGGCGCGTCTATAAAGTGCGGCGCGCGTCACGCGCCTTCTCCACACCTCCTCTTCTCCTCTTCCTCTTCCTCTCTGCCACCGACGCGCCTCCACAGCTCCAGCGCCCCGCCACCGACGCGCCGCCATGCCGCCGCGCCGCCGAGGAGCGTCCGCCTGCGCCCCAACGGCGGCTACTACTCGGAGATACGTTCCGGCGATCTCCGGCTCGGCCTCGGCACCTACAAGACGGCGCGCGAGGCCGCCCGATCTCGTTGCAGCAGGTGGGCAGTCGTTCTTCACGCCGGACGATGATCGGTGGCTGGACATCTGGCTAGATACCTCGGACGACACCGCCGAGGATGATAATGGTGATGATGATAGCGATTTAGAGTAGTTTTTTTTATGCAATCTATCTCGTTTTTTATCTTTTGTCGTTTTTATTATTATGCAATCTATGTTTTCGATGTAAAATACCTTTGTATCGTTTAAAATCTATGCAATCTATCTAGTTTTTTTTATGCTTCCAATCCCTACATTTCTAGTTTGTAGAATGAGCGCGCGCGCGCTGCATTTTAGCGCGGCTGCTGGAGCGGTCGTTGCACGCCGCGCCAAACCAGGCGATGGGCGCGCGCTAAAGCTGTTTTTTGCGCGCGCCGCGTTCGGCGCCTGTTGGAGATGCTCTAATGCTTAAAACTTTGATGAACAAAGAATCCAAATTCAAGCACGTATTGATCTGTTAAAAAAAACGTATCGATCAAACTAGTACACAACTTTGGACTTCTCCTGAGATGTTTCTGACCTAATCATCTTCTAATGGTAGCAATCTCGTAAAATTTATAATTATCATGACTAGTAGTGTACCGTAACTCGATAGAAGCACATCAAAATACTCTCATATATATACTCGATATCAAACTGCGTGTGGTACTGTCGTATCATCGTCGATCACTGCTTGTCGTCGACGGGGGGCTGGAGCTCCTCCTCCTTCGCCTGCTGCATGATGGTCACGCCGAAGAGCCTCAGGCAGCCCGCCGGCACTACCGGCGCCTGCGGGAGCTGCGCCGCCACAACGGGCACTTCCATGGCAGGCGCCGACCTGGGGATCGCGAGCTCCATGGCGTCCGGGGGAAGGAGGAGGCGCGTCCGCTTCCTCGGCACGATGGACTTGTCATTGTAGTGCTTTCTCATGTGGCCACTTAGCCGGACGCCGCTGGTGTAAACCTCGCCGCAGACCTTGCAGGGGTGGAGCCTCTCCGGCCTAGGCCCGCCCGCGGCGTGCTCCATGGGGTCGACCCCCGCTGCTATGGCTGCCGCGGCGGCCGCCGCGATCCTTCGGTTCTTGTGGCCGGCGACGTGTCCGCCCAGCCCCTGGTGCGTCTCGAACCACTGGTTGCACTCCTTGCACGAGAATCCATGCCGGGTGGCCGGGTCCTTGCGCTGGATGATGTGCGGTGGCCAGTGGAAGGCCTGTGGTGAGACGGCGGCGACATGCTGCTGTGCGGGGGCGGGCGGGTGGAGGTAGAAGGCGGCTGGCTCTGGTGCTGGTACGGCCGGCCGTGGAACTGGATCTTGCTTCTGTGCAGGAGGCGTCAGGGCGATGTCGACTTGCTTGGGTGCAGCGGCGGGTGCTGCTGCCTCTGCCACCACGATGGCCATGGAAAGACCAGCAGCACTCTGACTGGGTTCCACGGTGGCGCTGCTGCTGCTCGCCAGCTCGACCGTCATCGGGTCGTCTGGGACTCTGGGGTCTTGGGCTCCGCGACGACATAGGCCATGGACACGGAAACGGGGTCGTCCACGGCGCTGACCGCCTGCGCGTGGACCGTCATGTGGCCATGCACGGCCTTGGAGTTGTGGAACTGCCTGTGGCAGACGGGACAGGCGGGGAATAACGCAGTGGCACCAGCAGCATCGCCGGCGGCGGCGTCGCTGATGGTCCCGTCGGAGCCGAGCGAAGATGTGGGGGACGAAGCGCGGGTAGTCGTCGATTTTGATCTTGATCTTCTTGTTGTTGATCTTGACCCGGCGCTGCCGCTGCCGCCGACCACGTGCACGTCCTCCACGACAGGGACAGGGCCGGGCCGCGCGACGGTGACCATCCGCTGGCGGTCGCGGTGGTCGTGGAGGGGCAGTGGGTGGAGGTAGTAGCGCGCGTCCTCGTCGTCGGTGTCGGTGTCGGAGCCGGTGTAGTAGCCGGAGTCGACGACCTCGCCCTCCTCGATCTCGCGGCGCCGGCGCCCCGACTGGCCTAGGCGATCATCATCAGCAGAGCCGGCCATGGAAGGAAACCAGATCGGTTGATCGATCGATCGATCAGCAGTGAGGGAGAGAGAACGAGGGAAGCTAGGGTTTGGCGTCGCTACGCTACGCTCGAGAGTTAGGGCTTTGCTTGTGTTGTGGGGGGCTTTGCTTGTGGGTGGGGAGGAGGAGTGGGCTCCCTTATACGGAGAGGAAGAGGTAGATGGATCCGATGGATCTGCGGCGGCAAGGCGCAGTGCAATGCCGAGACGGGGTAGGGTTCCGTGGCGCGCGCGGCTACGAGTGGTGGACGATCGCGGCGGGAGGGAAGGGGGCGGGAGTCCGCTTGGGAGACGATCGATGGCGGCAGGGATCGATTGAGTTTGTTAGGCGGAAGGAGAGGGAGAGAGAGAGGAGACTCGCGCGCGGTTTAAACGGGATTCACCTGCTGCAGAGAGAGAAAGAGAGAGACTGCATGCCGCGCGGTTTTTTTTTTTGAAGTTACTGCCGCGCGGTTTAAACGGCCCGGGATTCACTTGCTGTTAATTTGACAGCACAGCGCCGCAGAGAGAGGGAGATAGATTCTACCATACCCTCCATACGGTTTAAACGGAATCACTTTCTGTTAATTTGACAGCGTGGCACTAGAGAGAGAGAGAGAGAGAGAGAGAGAGAAAGAGAGAGAGAGAGAGAGATGGAGATGATTTAGTAGTAGTAGTTGAATATGCAAGCAAATCTTGGCCGGATCTCTGATCGACATTTCGTGGCCACGAAGATATATCCCCCATCTCCAAGTTTTTTTTTAGGTGTTCCCCCATCTCCAAGTGGAGGCAAAGGAAAGTTAAACGGGCCGGTATAGAGAGAGAGAGAGAGAGAGAGAGAGAGAGAGAGAAGAGAAGAGAAGAGAAGAGAAATAGGAGTCTAGCTAGAACGGTACGGTGCGTTTAATTTGCATTTTTTTGTCTCCCGTTATAGCACATACCAAAAAAAATCTCACATAAGTTCAAAATAAAAATCACAAACAGAAAAAAAGTGAATACCAAAAACTTCGAAGCATTCCAAATAATTCAACGCACTAGCATTATTTTTCATGCAAGGAAAAGTAAGAAATCTCCACTCGTCACAACAAAGTCACCGTGAGGAATCGTTGCAACATATATGCTGCGACATGTGAATCAATGTTTCCAATGACATGAAGAATAATTAGCAAAATAGATATGACATGAAATATATTTGGTGGCATAAGGGTAATATCTGCCACAGACCTTCGGACTTATCGGGGCATGTAACCCTTTGTGATTGCAACAAACCGAATGTGGGTGTTTATATATCGAAGAAGGACGCGTCTAGGGAGCAGCCGGCTGCTCCCTAGCGTTTCCTGACGGCCAAACCAAATAAGGTAAGTTCCTGTCCCCCTAGTACAGAAAAGGTAAGGCCCACAGCCCGCCGATTCCCTCGCCCCCAGCCTCCTGTTCCGTCGTCCCGACCCAACCAACCCCTCCTCACGTGCTCTTCCTCCCCCATACCGTGCACCCGACGGCTGCTTCCACCTCCATTACCTACCCACCCAGCCATCTTCTTCTCCCCCAAGTAAGGCACAAATTACTTGCCCACGCTCCAACAAGATCCATTAGACCTTCAAATCCCTTGTAATGGCGGCAAGAAAACCTTTAGATGACCTGCAATGGCGTCTCGATTAGTTCCTTCTCCTCTTAAAGCTTCTCTGATCTGAGAAGGGGAAAAACAAGAGAAAAGGAGCAGGGCTATAATTTTAGAGGTCAGATCTCTCACCTTCTTCCACTTGATTTTGCTGTTTCTCATCAGTATTCTGAAGCCAGATTGTCTCCCATGACATATAAGTCCCCCTGTGTACAAGAACATATAAACACTTCTGTAAAAAAGCCATCTAATCTGTTGTTCTTCAGGTTCTCTTAATCACTAGATGCTTCGTCTACTTGCATGTAAACAAAACAACTTTCATGCTATTTTGGGGAAATGCACAAGTGACAGGCAAGCAAGTCTTAGAACCTTAGAAGTCCAAGTTATTCATCGTGAGAAAATGATGGTGTTGACATACATAATGCAATTTAACTACTACATTTGAGATGCTCTTAATCACTACATGCTTTTAGCCTGTCATTATAATGATGGTGTTGGCATCTTATATGCATTGTTTAGGCAACTGCAATACAAAAGGCAGGCAAGTCGTGTGTAAAAACTTGGTGCTGGTAAACTAATAAACTTTGGCAATTTTGTGAGCATGTATGTGAGACAGACAAACTGTCGTGGATCTAAGACTGACAGTAGAATGGGGGGTAGGTATGAGGAGGCAAGATCCTAGATATGGAGTAGTTGTACACATGAGTTTACGAGTTCAGGCCCTTTGCGGAGGAAGTAACAGCCCTACATCTCGGTGTGCCCGGAGGCGGTCGACTGGATTGTATGTGTGTGTGAGTTTACAAAAGATGCGAACCCTTGTGCCAGTGAAGGGGGGGTGGCTTACATAGAGTGCGTCAGGACCCCCGCCAGCCCGTGTTACAAGGGGTTCAATGTACATAAAGGAGGAGCGTTACAGGTAACATATGTATTAAAGTGCTATAAATGATAATTAAGTCTATGAGTAAACGCCCGACCGTTGCTTTGTAGAGTGACTTTAGATCTTCTGTACGTCGAGTGACTTCTGTGACGGTCGAGTGTCATTGATTCTTCCGAGTGGAATGTCTTTAGTCGAGTGGATGATGATACCCTTCGAATGCTTCTGGCCTTAGGGTGATGACCTTGGGGAGGGCGTCTAGGTCAGACCTGTGACCCTACCCTAGGTACATAGCTTCATCATTAGCCCCCGAATGGTTCGGGGCTTGAGTAGGAAGGAGTTGAGAATTCTTCCGATCCAATTTCCATGCTTCGGGAGCGTCTTATTTGCGATCAACCGAACAATGATGATCTTAACTACTTATCAGTCGCCTTGATCCATTCTTGGTTTCTGCCGAGTGAACTTTTGCTGCAATGCTCTGAGTGTCGATTGATACGTCTCCAACGTATCTATAATTTTTGATTACTCCATGCGATATTATCTACTGTTTGGACTATATTGGGCTTTATTTTCCACTTTTATATTACTTTTGGGACTAACCTATTAACCGGAGGCCCAGCCCAGAATTGCTGTTTTTTTGCCTATTTTAGTGTTTCGAAGAAACGGAATATCAAACGGAGTCCAAACGGAATGAAACCTTCGGGAACGTGATTTTCTCACCGAACGTGATCGAGGAGACTTGGACCCTACGCCAAGGCATCAGAGAGGCGGTCACGAGGGTGGGGGGCACGCCCCCTGCCTCGTGGGCCCCTCGGAGCTCCACCGACGCACTCCTTCCTCCTATATATACCTACATACCCCCAAATGATCATAACAGGAGCCAAAAACCTAATTCCACCGCCGCAACTTTCTGTATCCACGAGATCCCATCTTGGGGCCTGTTCCGGAGCTCCGTCGGAGAGGGCCGTCATCACGGAGGGCTTCTACATCATCATAGCCTCTCCGATGAAGTGTGAGTAGTTTACCTCAGACCTTCGGGTCCATAGTTAGTAGCTAGATGGCTTCTTCTCTCTTTTTGGATCTCAATACAAAGTTCTCCCCCTCTCTTGTAGAGATCTATTCGATGTAATCTTATTTTTGCGGTGTGTTTGTTGAGACCGATGAATTGTGGGTTTATGATCAACTCATTCTATGAATAATATTTGAATCTTCTCTGAATTCTTTTATGTATGATTGGTTATCTTTGCAAGTCTATTCGAATTATCCGTTTGGTTTGGCCAACTAGATTGGTAGTTCTTGCCATGGGAGAAGTGCTTAGCTTTGGGTTCGATCTTGCGGTGTCCTTTCCCAGTGACAGAAGGGGCAGCAAGGCACGTATTGCATCGTTGCCATCGAGGATAACAAGATGGGGTTTATTTCATATTGCATGAATTTATCTCTCTACATCATGTCATCTTGCTTAAGGCGTTACTCTGTTTTTAACTTAATAATCTAGATGCATGCTGGATAGCGGTCGATGAGTGGAGTAATAGTAGTAGATGCAGAATCGTTTCGGTCTACTTGTCACGGACGTGATGCCTATATACATGATCATGCCTAGATATTCTCATAACTATGCTCAATTCTGTCAATTGCTCAACAGTAATTTGTTCACCCACCGTTGAATACTTATGCTCTTGAGAGAAGCCACTAGTGAAACCTATGGCCCCGGGTCTATTCTCATCATATCAATCTCCATCACTTTAATCTTGCTTTGCTTTTTTACTTTGCCTTTACTTTTTACTTTGCATCTCTATACCAAAAATACCAAAAATATTATATCTATCAGATCTCACTCTCGTAAGTGACAGTGAAGGGATTGACAACCCCTAATCGCGTTGGTTGCGAGTAGCTATCGTTTTGTGTAGGTACGAGGGACTTGAGCGTGGCCTCCTACAGGATTGATACCTTGGTTCTCAAAAACTGAGGGAAATACTTACGCTACTTTGCTACATCATCCCTTCCTCTTCGGGGAAAACCAACGCAAGCTCAAGAGGTAGCAAGAAGGATTTCTGGCGCCGTTGCCGGGGAGTCTACGCAAAAAGTCAACATACCAAGTACCCATCACAATCCCTATCTCTCGCATTACATTATTTGCCATTTGCCTCTCGTTTTCCTCTCCCCCACTTCACCCTTGCTATTTTATTCGCCCTCTCTCTCTCTATCCTCCTTCTATTTTCCATTTGCTCTTGTTTGCTCGTGTGCTAGTTTGCTTGCTTGTCGTTATGTCTGAAATTGGGGAACTTATCGCCAATATGGGCGATAACAATATCATGGAAAATTCTGATGATCCTGCCGAAGAACCTCCTACCTACCATACAAAAAGATTTCGAATCGGTAGTGGTAATATTATTGGAGAATGAGTTATTCAAGATTTCTTTACTTGTGCCGGTCCCTCTATGGGCGGTTCTATTCTCCATAGAACTAGTAGTCTTGCGGACGCTATTGCCATGCTTATGGTTGAACTTGAAAGGCAATTTATGCATATGCACCCATCTATACAAAAAGTTTTCCTAGAATTTTCTAATATCGAGCATTCCTCTATTAAGCGTGCCGCTACTATCTTTTTGGCTCATGAATTCAGATTTATAATAAAAGAAGCCAAAGAAATCTTTGCACACTATAGGGTGGACGCTGGTCGTCCTCCCATAGAATCTATCCTCTTCAATCAAGAAGAAATTATGTGCTTTCAATCTCTTGACTATGTTTCTTTTAATGAAAACCTCAGAAAAAGGTGCCAATCAATATTTTAATTGATAGAATCTCTGAACTTAATGATGATTTGGCTATTCGAAATAATGAGCTAGGATGCTCTCTTGAGTTTAGGCTCACAAGGTTCTGTCAAAAGAATGCTTATAATGATGAATTGGTTGTACAATACGAAGGGCCGAAAGAGGAACCTATACCTCCTAAAATTGATCTTGGGGACTTCTGTCCTATTAAATTTAGCCCTTTTGATTACTTTTGCTTGCCTCAAAGAAAACTTGCCGCCGAACGTAGATAATATGAAATGAGTTTCACCGATCTATCTTATTACTATGGCAATACCTAGATCTATCCTCGCTTTTATGCCTAGCTAGGGGTGTTAAACGATAGCGCTTGTTGGGAGGCAACGCAATTTTATTTTTATTCCTTGCTTTTTGATCCTGTTTAGTAATAAATAAATTATCTAGCCTCTGTTTTGGTTGTGTTTTTTGTGTTTAATTAGTGTTTGTGCCAAGTAGAACCGTTGGGAAGACTTGGGGAAAGTCTTGTTGAACTTGCTGTAAAAAACAGAAACTTTAGCGCTCACGAGAACTGCTGTCATTTTTATTTGAAGAGTGCTATTTAGTTAATTCTTTTTGCAGATGATTAATAGATAAATTCCTCATGTCAAGCAATTTATTTTAGAATTTTTGGGGTTCCAGATCTTGCGCTAGCTACAGATTACTACAGACTGTTCTGTTTTTGATAGATTCTGTGTTTCATGTGTTGTTTGCTTATTTTGATGAATCTATGGTTAGTAAAATAATTTATAATCCATAGAGAAGTTGGAATACAGTAGGTTTAACACCAATATAAATAAAGAATGAGTTCATTACAGTACCTTGAAGTGGTCTTTTGTTTTCTTTCGCTAACGGAGCTCACGAGTTTTCTACTTCAAGTTTTGTGTTGTGAAGTTTTCATGTTTTGGGTGAATTCTTGATATGGATTATGGAACAAGGAGTGGCAAGAGCCTAAGCTTGGGGATGCCCATGGCACCCCCAAGATAATCCAAGGACATCAAAAAGTCAAAGCTTGGGGATGCCCCGGAAGGCATCCCCTCTTTCGTCCACTTCCATCGGTAATTTACTTGGAGCTATATTTTTATTCACCAACATGATATGTGTTTTGCTTGGAGCGTCTTGTATTATTTTTTGTCTTTGTGTTTTAGTACGCCACAATCATCCTTTCTGTACACACCTTTTGAGGGAGCCATACATGAATTAAAATTTGATAGAATATTCTATGTGCTTCACTTATATCTATTGAGCTAAGTAGTTTTGCTCTATGTGCTTCACTTATATCTTTTTGAGCTAAGTAGTTTTGCTCTATGTGCTTCACTTATATATTTTGAGCTATGTAATTTTGCTCTATGTGCTTCACTTAGATCTTTTAGAGCACGGTGGTGGATTTGTTTTAAAGAAACTATTGATCTCTCATGCTTCACTTAAATTATTTTGAGAGTCTCTTAATAGCATGGTAATTTTCTTAATAATAATATGCTTGGTATTCAAGATTTGTGAAACTTTCTTTTGAGTGTGTTGAATACTAAGAAAAGATTGAAGCATGATAATTGTTTTGAGATATGGAGGTGATAATATTAAAGTCATGCTAGTTGAGTAGTTGTGAATTTAAAGAATACTTGTGTTAAAGTTTGTGATTCCCGTAGCATGCACGTATGGTGAACCGTTATGTGATGAAGTCGGAGCATGATTTATTTATTGATTGTCTTCCTTATGAGTGGCGGTCGGGGACGAGCGATGGTCTTTTCCTACCAATCTATCCCCCTAGGAGCATGCGCGTAATACTTTGCTTTGATAACTTCTAGATTTTTGCAATAAGTATATGCGTTCTTTATGACTAATGTTGAGTCCATGGATTATACACACTCTCACCCTTCCACCTTTGCTAGCCTCTCTAATACCGCACACCTTTCGCCGGTATCATACACCCACCATACCTTCCTCAAAACAGCCACCATACCTACCTATTATGGCATTTCCATAGACATTCCGAGATATATTGCCATGCAACTTTCCACCGTTCCGTTCATGACACATTCATCATTGTCATATTGCATATCCCGGTATGCCGCCGGAGGCATTCATATAGAGTCATATTTTGTTTTAAGTATCGAGTTGTAATTGTTGAGTTGTAAGAAAAATAAAAGTTTGATGATCATCATTATTAGATCATTGTCCCAGTGAGGAAAGGATGATGGAGACTATGATTCCCCCATAAGTCGGGATGAGACTCCAGACGAAAAATAAAAAAGAGAGGCCAAAGAAGCCCAAATAAAAAGAGAAAGAAAAGAGGCCATAAAAAAGAGAGAAAAGGCCCAAATAAAAAAAATGAGAGAAGGGACAATGTTACTATCCTTTTACCACACTTGTGCTTCAAAGTAGCACCATGATCTTCATAGTAGAGAGTCTATCATGTTATGAAACTTTCATATACTAGTGGGAATTTTCATTATAGAACTTGGCTTGTATATTCCAATGATGGGCTTCCTCAAATTGCCCTAGGTCTTCATTAGCAAGCAAGTTGGATGCACACCTACTTAGTTTCTTTTTGAGCTTTCATATACTTATAGCTCTAGTGCATTCGTTGCATGGCAATCCCTACTCACTCACATTGATATCTATTGATGGGCATCTCCATAGCCCGTTGATACGCCTAGTTGATGTGAGACTATCTTCTCCTTTTTGTCTTCTCCACAACCACCATTCTACTCCACCTATAGTGCTATGTCCATGGCTCACGCTCATGTATTACGTGAAGATTGAAAAAGTTTTGAAAAAGTTAGAGTATGAAACAATTGCTTGGCTTGTCATCGGGGTTGTGCATGATTTAAATACTTTGTGTGGTGAAGATAGAGCATAGCCAGACTATATGATTTTGTAGGGATAACTTTCTTTGGCCATGATATTTTGAGAAGACACAATTGCTTTGTTAGTATGCTTGAAGTATTATTATTTTTATGTCAATATAAACTTTTGTCTTGAATCTTTCGAATCTGAATATTCATATCACAATTAAGAAGATTTACATTGAAATTATGCCAAGTAGCACTCCGCACCAAAAATTCTCTTTTTATCATTTACCTTCTCGAGGACGAGCAGGAATTAAGCTTGGGGATGCCTGATACGTCTCCAACGTATCTTGATCATCCTTCAAGTTATCTCTTCATTCTTCTGTTTGATCTAAATGTGTATTTTGCAGAGAAAATGAGGTTGGCCCTGGAGAAGAAGGACTTGGACCTTGCAGCTGCGCAGAAGGAGGCTCAGGAGAAGACTGCCCTTGCTGACCAGAACCTGGCTTCGGTCGGAGCGCTAGAGGAGAAAATCAACAAGTTGAAGTCGTCTCTCACTGAATCCAATCGAGAGGCGACTCATCTGAAAAAAGATAAAGTGGCTCTGAACGACCAGCTGGAAAGCATAACTCGTAGGAGGAATGATTTGGAAGCTTATCTGAAAGCTCTCGCCAAGAAACTCTTTCTCATGCTCGAAGGTACCCCCTTTTTACCCGACTGTTTTACTGTTTGCAAGTTAGTTCTGACCAGTAGACTCATTAACTCCTTGATTCTGCAGAATTCTGCCAAAACTTTGAGGAGGAGACTGGACAGATCGAGACGGGCATGGACCCTATCCTTTCTCCAGTCGGCGACGAGGCTGCCATGAATGTGCTTCGACTAGAATCTCGCGTCGCCAGTGTTACAAGTTATCTTGCCCATCTGAAGGTGGAAGTTTCACGCATTGACTCATCGCTCTGGCCAAGGGCAACTCTTTAGAATGATCTCAAGACTTTGATGACTCGGCTCAATGAAGTCCCTGGTCGAGTGCAGGAATGGAAGAAGTCCTCTGCCCGATGCGGTGCTGACGGGGCTTTGTCACTGGTCAGGGTCCACTGCAAAGAGGCTCGAGAAGAGAAGCTGGCGGTGATCAAGGTCGCCAACATAAAAAGGCACGACTTCCAGTCCTTCATGGAGACTTTCATTGCTGCTGCCACTCGGATCGCTGACGGGATTGATTTGGATGAGTTCGTCGAGCCTGCGAGTCCTCCTCCTGCTGAGTGAACAAACTTGATACTTGAACTTGCTTTAAATTTGCCTCGGAATGCTGAGTGGTTTTTGTAACCGTTAAACTCCTTCGGGCCTGACACCCGAGTACTTTTATCTTCGTCCTGAAACTTTTGAGATTTTATCCGATCTTGGTTTATCTTCTGCATGTGCTTGCATTCGCCTTCGAGCGGAACTTATTCTTCACTCGGAATATTCTTTGAGATGCAACTCTGAGGGAGTTATCCCAGTCGATCTACACCTCGTCGTCCTTGCGAATAGGGATGGAGCGCTCATTGTACTTGTGGCGCAGCTCTGAGGAGAGGTTTGCAATCGACCTGCGCCTCGTCATCCTTGCGGATAGGGATGGAGCGCACATTGTACTTGTGGCGCAGCTCTGAGGAGAGGTTTGCAATCGACCTGCACCTCATCATCCTTGCGGAGAGGGATGGTTTTTCAACTTAGGTGAGTACTCGACTGCAGCTAAGCCCCCGAGTGTGAGGTGCTCATCACTCGATAGGAGTTTTGAAACTTAGGCGAGCACTGGGCTGCAGCTAAGCCCCCGAGTGTGAGGTTTTCTCATCACTCGGTAGGATTTTTGAAACTTAGGCGAGCACTGGACTGCAGCTAAGCCCCCGAGTGTGAGGTTTGCTCATCACTCGGTAGGATTTTTGAAACTTAGGCGAGCACTGGACTGCAGCTAAGCCTCCGAGTGTGAGGTTTGCTCGTCACTCGGTAGGATTTTTGAAACTTAGGCGAGCACTGGACTGTAGCTAAGCCCCCGAGTGTGAGGTTTGCTCGTCACTAGGTAGGATTTTTGAAACTTAGGCAAGCACTGGAATGCAGCTAAGCCTCCGAGTGTGAGGTTTGCTCATCACTCGGTAGGATTTTTGAAACTTAGGCGAGCACTGGGCTGCAGCTAAGTCCCCGAGTGTGAGGTTTGCTCATCACTCGGTAGGATTTTTGAAACTTAGGCGAGTACTGACTGCAACTAAGCCCCTGAGTGAGAGGCTTGCTCATCACTCCGTAGGATTTTTGAAACTTAGGCGAGCACTGGACTGCAGCTAAGCCCCTGAGTGAGAGGCTTGCTCATCACTCGGTAGGATTTTTTCAACTTAGGCTAGTACTGGACTGCAGCTAAGCCCCTGAGTGAGAGGCTTGCTCATCACTCGGTAGGATTTTTTCAACTTAGGCGAGTACTGGACTGCAGCTAAGCCCCCGAGTGAGAGGCTTGCTCATCACTCGATAGGATTTTTTCAACTTAGGCAAGTACTGGACTGCAGCTAAGCCCCTGAGTGAGAGGCTTGCTCATCACTCGGTAGGATTTTTTTCAACTTAGGCGAGTACTGGACTGCAGCTAAGCCCCCGAGTGAGAGGCTTGCTCATCACTCGGTAGGATTTCTTTCAACTTAGGTGAGTACTGGACTGCAGCTAAGCCCTCGAGTGAGAGGCTTGCTCATCACTCGGTAGGATTTTTTTCAACTTAGGCAAAACGGATTCGCAGCTAAGCCACCGAGTGATAGGCTTGCTCATCACTCGATAGGATTTTTTTTAACTTAGGCGAAATGGATTCGCAGCTAAGCCACCAAGTGATAGGCTTGCTCATCACTCGGTAGGATTTTTTTTAAATTTAGGTGAAACGGATTCGCAGCTAAGCCACCCACTGGGGGATTTCAGAAACAAACGTAAGCAATCGTCAATCATTTTAGAAGACTGTAAAAACTCTTGTCTTTGATAAACAAACTACAAACGTTCTTTTTATTACATCCCAATAGACTGAATGCTTAAGTATAAAAGGGGCGGAGCAGTTCCGCATTCCAAGCTCGCGGCTCGTCTTTCTTGTGCTTGATACGTCTCCAACGTATCTATAATTTTTGATTGCTCCATGCTATATTATCTACTGTTTTAGGCAATAATGGGCTTTATTATCCACTTTTATATTATTTTTGGGACTAACCTATTAACCGGAGGCCCAGCCCAGATTTGCTGTTTTATGCATATTTTAGTGTTTTGAAGAAAAGGAATATCAGACGGAGTCGAAACGAAACGAAATTAACTGGAGAAGTTATTTTTGGAAGGAAACACACCTGATGGACTTGGACCCCACGTTAAGGAAGGAACGTGGTGCTAACGAGGGTGGGGGGCGCCCCCCTAGGGCGCACCCCTATCTCGTGGGGCCCTCGTGGCCCCCCTGACGTACCTCCTGCACCCATATATACCTACGTGACCTAAAACTTCCAGAACGCACAATAGATCGGGAGTTCCGCCGCCAGAAGCCTCTGTAGACACCGAAAACCAATCTAGACCCATTTCGGCACCCTGCCGGAGGGGGCAATCCCTCTCCAGTGGAGATCTTCATCATCCCAGTGCTCTTCATGATGAGGAGGGAGTAGTTCTCCCTCGGGGCTGAGGGTATGTACCAGTAGCTATGTGTTTGATCTCTCTCTCTCTCGTGTTCTTGATTTGGCACGATCTTGATGTATCGTGAGCTTTGCTATTATAGTTGGATCTTATGTTTCTCCTCCCCCTCTTCTCTCTTGTAATAAATTGAGTTTTCCCCTTGAAGTAATCTTATCGGATTGAGTCTTTAAAGACTTGAGAACACTTGATGTATGTCTTGCCGTGGATATCTGTGGTGACAATGGGATACCACGTGCCACTTGATGTATGTTTTGGTGACCAACTTGCGGGTTTCGTGACATTGAGAACCTATGCATAGGGGTCGGCACATGTTTTCGTCGTGATTCTCCGGTAGAACTTTGGGGCACTCTTTGAGGTCCTTTGTGTTGGCTGAATAGATGAATCTGAGATTGTGTGATGCATATTGTATAATCATGCCCATGGATACTTGAGGTGACATTGGAGTATCTAGGTGACATTAGGGTTTTGATTGATTTGTGTCTTAAGGTGTTGTTCTAATACGAACTCTAGGGCTGTTTGTGACACTTATAGGAATAGCCCAACGGATTGATTGGAAAGAATAATTTTGAGGTGGTTTCGTACCCTACCATAATCTCTTCGTTCGTTCTCCGCTATTAGTGACTTTAGAGTGACTCTTTGTTGCATGTTGAGGGATAGTTATGTGATCCAATTATGTTAGTATTGTTGAGGGAACTTACACTACCGAAAGTATGAACCCTAGGCCCTGTTTACCATCATTGCAATACCGTTTACGCTCTCTTTTATAATTCGTTACCTTGCTGTTTTTATATTTTCAGATTACAAAAACTATTATCTACTATCCATATTGCACTTGTATCACCATCTCTTCGCCGAACTAGTGGACCTATAAAATTCACCATTGTATTGGGTGTGTTGGGGACACAAGAGACTCTTTGTTATTTGGTTGCAGGGTTGGTTGAGAGAGACCATCTTCATCCTACACCTCCTACGGATTGATAAACCTTAGGTCATCCATTTGAGGAAAATTTGCTACTGCCCTACAAACCTCTGCACTTGGAGGCCCAACAACGTCTACAAGAAGAAGGTTGTGTAGTAGACATCAAGCTCTTTTCTGGCGCCATTGCCGGGGAGGTGAGTGCTTGAAGGCATATCTTTAGATCTTGCAATCGAGTCTTTTAGTTTCTTGTTTTATCACTAGTTTAGTTTATAAAAGAAAATTACAAAAAAATGGAATTAAGTTTGTCTCATACGCTTCCCCTTTTTAATATCTTTCGTGAGTATGATGGAAAGCATAATTGTGCTCAAGTGCTAGAAGAAGAAATCTATAAAATGTTTGGCACTAAATATTTGAATGATGAGCATGATTGCAATGTTGTTAGTATGAATTCCTTGAATATCCATGATGCTAATGATATGCAAAGCCACAAGCTTGGGGAAGCTATGTTTGATGAAGATGATGTTTTTTGCCCCCAAGCTTTGATGAGCAAATTTACTATGATGAAAGCATGCCTCCTATCTATGATGATTATTGTGATGACTCATATGCTTTAAAGAATAATGATAACCATGAAACTTGTCATCTTGATCTTAATTTTCAATCACATGATAGTTATTTTGTTGAGTTTCCTCCCACTATTATTCATGAGAAGAATCTTGCTTGTGTGGAGAGTAGTAAATTTTCTATGCTTGTGGATCATGAAAAGAATGCTTTAGGTGCTGGTTATATTGTTGAATTCATTCATGATTCTACTAAAAATTATTATGAGGGAGGAATATATGCTTGTAGGAATTGCAACAGTATCAAGTTTCCTCTCTATGTGCTTAAAATTTTGAAGTTATGCTTGTTTTACCTTCCTATGCAAGTTGATTCTTGTTCCCACAAGTTGTTTGCTCACAAAATCCCTATGCATAGGAAGCATGTTAGACTTAAATGTGCTAGTCATATTCTTCATGATGCTCTCTTTATGTTTCAATTCTCATCCTTTATGTGACCATCATTGAAATCATCATGCCTAGCTAGGGGCGTTAAACGATAGCGCTTGTTGGGAGGCAACCCAATTTTATTTTTGTTCCTTACTTTTTGTTCCTGTTTAGTAATAAATAATTCATCCAGCCTCTGTTTAGATGTGGGTTTATGCTTTTAATTAGTGTTTGTGCCAAGTATAACCTTTGGGAAGACTTGGAGGAAGTCTTGATGATCATGCTGAAAAAAACAGAAACTTTAGCGCTCATGAGAACTGCTGCCATTTTTATTCGGAGAGTGCTATTTAGTTAATTCTTTTTGCAGATGATTAATAGATAAATTCCTCAGGTCCAGCAATTTATTTGAGAATTTTATGAGTTCCAGAAGTATACGTTTGATCCACATTACTACAGACTGTTCTATTTTTGACAGATTCTGTTTTTCATGTCCTTCTTCAAAACTTTGGCAATAAGATCTGAATTCCAAACTGATACTCTTGGAACTAAGCTAGGGATAGGTTCGTCAACATCCAATGAGTCCAGATACAAGAGCTGCATGCAAAAAAGAAGAAGAAGAAATTCCGTTGCCGTTCATATAGTAAAACATGTGAAAAAATGATTACAAAATGCTAGCTTCTGGTTCAACTTACTATAAGGTGAAACACGCAGTAGCAAACAGCATATTTCTTGCCGCGGGACGATGTGAACGTAGCCTTCAGTTGGTCGACCACGAACTGACAAATGTTTGTGTCTTGGATACCATTGACATCCATCAGAGCCGGGAAGCTCTTTGGTGAAATGCTAAGACTGGTTGATGGTGCAAGGAAGAAGAAAATGCAACGGCTAACCAAGCACGTGGGAAGTCATCATCATGGGCTCCATTCATTCCTTCGATCATTTTACACCATGCAGTGAGAGTTGGCGCATTCTTGCCTTGGATATTGTAGATCCTGTAGAACTCCTTTGTGATTTCAGGCCGAATCTCATAGCACACCTTCCTCCCCTTGTTAGGCAGCCCCCATATCGTATGGACACTAGCTGCATCTACTGGGATCTTCCCCCTTTCTGGTACAACAATCTGTGACTTCTTCGGATCATAGTGCTTCATTATCCATTGACTGAGGTCTCCGGGCATGCTGCTCACTGCAATGTCCAATAAACCTCCAAACTCTCTATCAATGATAACCCCCTTTTGGAGATCTACAAGAAGTTTATTCAGCTTGAAGGTAGGCGATGCCCTATTTCTCTTATCCTAGGAGAAACAAAACAACAGATTATACATGTGTATATCATGGATAGTTAGGCAACTTGACAGCTCAACTTGGGCAAGTGTTGATCAAAAGTTGTGCAACTGTGTGTTACCTGGTTAGATCCGGTCTTTTGACGTTTTGCTTTTGGAGGTTGTTCCACATCAGTATCTTTCTCGACATTTTCGTCGCCATCTGCATAAACACTGGGATTGCTGTTGATGTCCAGCGGACATTTGCCACGGGCAGCTATCTCCTTTCTTCTCCGACGCTGACACGCAATAAAGGGTGTGCTTCTCTGGTCCTGCAAAAAGAAGACACAAACAAGTTAAAAATCGATCTTAAAAAAGCGAAAATCTAAATTGAGAAATTGTTTATTGAATTTTGTTTCAATTGAGAAATTGTTTACACACCTCTTGATGATCTTCAATCGCAAACGATGGATTAGCATCACGATTAACTGCATGATGATCTCCTTCAATGCCCTTTTTGCTTGGTCCATGCATTAGTTCCTACTACACTAAAAGAAAAAGATTGCATACAGATGACTTTCTGAATATCGTCACACAAATACTGACAAATCACATAGAAAACCTGGCAAGTAAACCAAAAAAACCAGGCAAATCACCTTCAATTTGTGTGCAAAAACAAAACAAAAAACAGCAATCATATAAGGGGTGTGTTATTGCTGTTAACATACCAGGATCGTCATTGGCAAAAACTGAGACATGTGTTGTCATTAAAACAACAAATCCAGATGACTTTTTGAATATACTGCCAAAACTCAGACACAAAATCCAGGCACAGCCCAGGAAAAAACGCCTTCCAATGCACACCAAACAAAATACATTACTAAGGATGCAACAACATATCTAGATGCCCTAGATAATGGATGAAAAAGCAGTTTCGGCTTGAAAAACTGGCAACTACCATACAACCTACAGGCAAAAAAGGCCTGTAAATCCTGGCAACTCAACCTTAGTTGGGGGAAACTATGCAACGGGGTATCAGCCTCATCACCCTCTCATACATCGGCCTCGCCGTCATCTATCTCGCAAGCGGAAGATGCTAGATCCACAGATCCCCAACCCTAACCACGTCACAAACTGAGAAAACGACAACCCAGCCGCATCACACACTTAGGAGGGGGGAAATCAACGACGAGCGCATCTAGCAATTCTTTATCTAATAGTAAACGGAGGAGCCTTTCATAGTTCTCCATAAGTCACTCTTTTCTATCCGTTGATTTTATGTTAATCATAAAGATTGAGGGTTGAGATTTAAAAGTAGATCTATGTTTTCTTCTTATAAAAAAAGTGCTCGATTCATCTGATCTGTCTGGGTCTTCCTTCCTTCCTCTAAAAAAATAGCTTGATGCGTTACGCACCAACTCCGTACCAGATCCGGTCTCCTACCGCCAAAAAAAAGAGAGACCCGGTCTCCTTCTTCAGTCGATCAGCTTCTTCTTCTCTATAGGAGACATCTCTCTAAAAAACTAGGAGCACGATGCCTTGCACCAGACCCGGTCTCCTTATCTACGTGCATCGTCTAGAAATTCCCATTTTTGGTGCCCCTGCAAATCCCAACTTCCTCCGGATACGCTCCGTATAAGCCTCAGATGCTATATGTCCTCTCCTTCTTGTTTTCTTTCTCTTGATTTTTCTGCAGGAAGATTGGCCGAGTTCGAGTGAGAGGCCTTCTGTGATGAACGGCGCCGATGGTGGTTGATCACCTAGGACATGTACTCAAATTGGACATAGTGGTCGTCATCCTCGCTGGATTAGGATTCAGATCACTGGTGCGCTCCTGCCTGGTTACGCCATCCAACTCAAGGTGGACATGGTCTGAGCTGCTCCGGTCGATGACCAAGCCGTCGTTTGGACTGACTGCGCCGGGCCGGACGGGACTGACCAGCCTGGCGATCCTGTTTTCTGGACTGGCTGTGCTCCAGACCGGGCTGGACCGAGCGGACCGACGGGTGGCGAAGGTGAGTGGCGGCAGGAGACCATTGCAACTATCGCGGACGCACATGGAGGCAGGGGCTGTGGATGGTAGGTGCAGGAGACATCTATGGCATGGAGACATGCAACGGCGAGGACGCCGAGGGAGCCATTGTCCCGGCTAGCCACGGCAACCCTGGTGCGTTCCTGCACCCCCTAAGGCCTTGTTCGTTTAAACTTTCATTGAATGTGTAAACTGAAGAACTCGGGGACAGGAAGATGACTGGACACATGCATGCCAACAGCGCCGGCGCCGGCGAGTACACCGGACATGGATGGCACGTGCAGGAGTTGTTGTTTTTCTTCAGTTTCGTCAGAGAAATAGGGGAATGCAACTTGAGACCTGACGACCTATTGACGTGCACGTAATTCTCTTCCGTGGAGGACGCCAGCACGGCAGCTTAGTGGGCGTCAGACTAGCTGTGGGCTGGGCATTTTCCCTGCAATTCAGAAGAGAAAATTTGATAGACTGGACTTATTGAGCGGGCGTCTTAAAAACAGAACAATTTGGTCAAGTGATATTAACCAAAAGTCTCAGTCAAATGATATTGTATATAAGAAAAAAATTATACAAATCTGCATGCAAAATCTAAGAAATATAGCATCGATTGAGACATAACAAAGTCTCAGTCGACTAAGACTTAGCAAAACTGATAATTGATATATAAAAGTGTATATATATTTGATAGAGCCATCTAATTTGGACTTGAAATTACACTACTGTAGAATTTCCTTTCAACTTGCTAATTCAATTTACTTATTTTTTAAACTCGATAATAATTCTAAACAAAATAATTTATACAATTTTATTGAAAAAGGGTGTTTCTTTACATTTCCTTATATCACTCTGTTGTGAGATGTGTTGTAAACACCGGTCTGTAAATAATTTTGTCAGTCATTTTTGTTAATTACCTCATGTTAGCTAGACGGCATGTAGTGCATGGCAATTTACATTTTCATAGACAAAATGACTAATTAGTGTGCATACATTTTTTACACCATAGCATTGTGTGAAGAAGACATGCAGGGACAAAAATAGGACTCATCATTCCGCCATGAAACAAGTTCACACACTGGTAGAAAAAGGGCCTGTTGTCCCGGTTCGTAAGGGCCTTTTGTCCCGGTTCTGGAACCGTGACTAAAGGGTCGGTACTAATGCCCTGTCCCTTTAGTCCCGTTCAAACCAGAACCGGGACAGATGGGCCTCCACGTGGCCTGTGCGCGAAGCCCAGGCAGGAGACCCTTCGGTCCCGGTTGGTGGCACCAACCGGGACCAATAGGCATCCACGCGTCAGCATTTCTGTGGTTGGGGTTTTTTTTTTGAAAGGGGGGGGGGGGGTTTGGGGGTTTTGGGGGGTTAATTTAGGTGTTTCATATATTGTGTTAGCTAGCTATAATTAATAGAGAGAAGTGTCCTCTCTTATGTCCGTGCTTGGTCGATGCTACGTACTATACATACGTATAGAGAGGACTAGACACGCTAGCTAGCTAGTAAGCAAACGAAGGAAACAGAAGATCGTCATGAACATATATGCATACAGAGAGAAGTGATATCGACCACCTCTCCTTCTCCGAGAGATTGGTCGAACAACAAGTTCTCGTATATCTATCCGACACTACCGGCTACATATATACAATAATTATCTCTTACAAATATAATCATACGGACTCAGGGTCCACATAGTATTCTCCGTCTTCAGCGATCACGTGGTCAAGAAAGAATGCCGCCAATTCCTCTTGAATTGCTCGCATGCGAGCTGGTGCTAGGAGTTCATCCCGCTTCCGAAACATCTAATTTAAAGAAGGGGGTCAATACATATATATATGAATGAATGAAACTCAACACAAATGATGGTAATAAAATAAAATTGTGAATGTTGTTATTTACGTACTTCATATTGTTCGTCAGTGTAGCCCCGCTCACAGGTCGTGTGGCGGATGGACTCGCAAACGTAGTATCCACAGAAATCATTCCTTGTTCCTGCCACAACCACTTTACAAGAAATAGAGGTCAATCAAACTGATAAGCAAGAATGCCAAATGGTATTGATGAAACTAGCGCTTGAATGACTAGTAGATGCGCGGAACATGCTACTATAGTACTTACTTTCGGGTGTCTAAATTGCAGCTCCTTCGGCAGTCCCGGAGCTTTTCTGGTGAATTTTCTCCAAACCCTGCCGGACAAAGAAAACAATTACTTGATATATCAGGAAATGAACAAAGTTGCTGATATGGTGGATAATGATCGATTTAACTTACTTCTCGAGTATTTGAGTCATGTCTGCATAGTCCTGGGGATCTTTTCGTCTTGAGTCTAAGACGGTTACTAGTCCCTGCTCAAGCTTAATCTCTAGGAGAATATAGTGGAAACTGCACACGCATGCATAACTCATCAATTACATTACTATAACCTTGACTAATATATAAGGGAAACCGAATACGCACAAGACAGTAACACTCACTTGAAGTTGTAAGGAAAGAGTATTATATCTTTGTTTTCATTTATTACCAACGATCGTAGCAAGTTGGCCTCGGTAGCTGCGGCATGAAATTTAACCTGAGTTGCATCTATGAGATATGTGTTAATGAACCCAATATCACCGACTTGTCTTTTCTTCAATTCGGCGATCTTCAATCTGCATAATATAGTGAGGATGATTATAAATACATGCAATGAAAGAGCTGAGCTATATAGAGAGACTTAATGACAGAAGTAGTACTACTTACAGACAGTAGCAGGCGACCGTTGTTTTATCGAGGGCCAATTGATTGAAAAACTGATAGAACTCCTCAAATGGAACAGGCAACAGTTCAATTCCAACGAGGTCATGCTCCTTTTTAACTTTCACATAAAAAGTACTCCTCCCCCCAGAGTCTCTGCAGATTTTCAAGTACCAATCATGCAATCTTCACATCATCATTGATAGAGATCTTTCATCTTTGACGAGAGGCTTCCCGTACTCGTATCTTTGTATCTGCACCTCCATGGATTCATAATGTACATCGTCGGGCAGGTAATCTGCAAGATTGCTATAACCGGGCACCATCCTCGGATCATTAGCGATGTTGTGGCTAGGCACCTTGAGCGGGGGCACTATTGCTTCGCTTGTTCGCCGAGCTGGGCAATTTGTTTCCCAGCTCGTCGTTCTTTCAGCCTTTGATCACTGACAGTACTTCCCGACCGCTCCGCTTTGGCAAATTCCTTTCCAATAATGCGCTCATAGTTTCCTTTCGGTGGAGACTTGGGTGGTTTTGTCAGGGCAGCCAGAGTGCGCTTCGCTTTCACCGGATCTACCTTCTCCTCCGGAAGTGGATGTCTCTTTGCTTTCAACCCTTGAAACCAGTCATCCACTTCGGTTCGTGCGATCTCGGCGTTCTCCTCCGGGGTCCTCTCGTATGGTAACTTCTCTGGAGTCTTCAGAGAAGGACCGAATCTGTATGTCCTCCTGCCTCTGGCTGTACTGCTAGACGCCGGCCGAGCAGACGGAGCGGTTGTCTTCTTTACTTGCTTACGAGGCGGAGGAGAAGGACTATGACGCGCCGGAGCAGCCGGAGCGGCAGCAGGTCTCTTCCGCCCTTGCTGACGAGGCGGAGAAGGAGGAGGCTGGCTGCTCAGGCGCGTCGGCGCAGGCGGAGAAGGAGGCGGAGTGCCGCCACGCGCTGGAGAAGGAGCCGGTCGAGTGCCCTGATCGTCACTCGCCGGAGGAGGAGGCGGTGGAGGAGGCGGAGTGCCCTGACTCGCCGGAGGAGGAGGCGGTGGAGGAGGCGGAGTGCCCTGACTTGCCGGAGGAGGAGGAGGAGGAGGAGGCGTCCAGTTCGGAAGGTTGATGAGCTCCTTCCGCCATAGGCATGGAGTCTTCAGAGCAGACCCCAGCCTAGTCTCCCCTTCACCGGTAGGGTGGTCAAGCTGGAGGTTCTCAAATCCCTCTGTTATTTCATCCACCATCACCCTAGCATATCCTTCTGGAATCGGCCGGCAGTGAAAAGTTGTGCCGGGTTCAGTAGGATAAACAGAGCCAACAGTCGCCTTGACCTTCAAATTCATCCATTGCGTCATAAGGTAGCAATTTTGAGACTTCGTGATAGCATCCACGGGATAGCTGGCAGGAGCCGTCAAGGCATGCTCCGGCTGAAGCAGCTCGATGGAAGCCACGCTGCTTCTCCGCTGAGATGGCGGGGTAGCTTCGGGGGAAGCTTCGGCAGTATGTTTGCTGCGATTTGCTTCTTGTTCCTTTATCGCTTGTACCCTTGCTTGCAGCGCCTGCATTTGGGTCTGCTGCACTTTTTTCCTCCTCTCATGGGATTTGTAACCGCCTGCGTCCGGAAACCCAACCTTCCACGAAATGGAGCCTGGCGTGCCTCGTGTCCGTCGAGGGTGCTCAGGATTCCCGAGGGCCATTGTGAGCTCGTCATTCTCTCTGTCTGGAAAGAACGTCCCTTGCTGCGCTGCTTCGATATAGTGCTGAAGCTTCCTGACTGGTATGTCCATTTGATCGTTCGTCCAAATGCACTTCCCTGTTACAGGGTCCAAGGTTCCGCCAGCCCCGAAGAACCAAGTCCGGCAACGGTCTGGCCAGTTAATTGTCTCTGGTTCGATCCCTTTATCAACCAGATCATTCTCAGTCTTGGCCCACTTAGGCCGGGCTACGAGGTAGCCACCTGACCCCGTGCGATGGTGATGCTTCTTCTTCGCAGCATTTTGCTTGTTTGTCGCCGACATCTTCTTACTCTTTTCCGATGTCTTGTGGGCCACAAATGCGGGCCAGTGATCTCTGATCTTCTCATATCTGCCCTTGAATTCTGGTGTCTCATTATTTTCGACAAACTTATTCAGCTCTTTCTTCCACCTCCTGAATAGTTCTGCCATCCTCTTAAGAGCAAAAGACTTGATTAATTGCTCTTTAACTGGCTTCTCTGGATTATCCTCTGGCGGTATGGTGAAATTTGACTTTAGCTCAGTCCAAAGATCATTTTTCTACATATCATTGACATAAGACACCTCAGGGTCTTCTGTAGCCGGCTTAAACCATTGCTGGATGCTGATCGGGATCTTGTCCCTAACCAAAACCCCGCACTGAGCAACAAATGCGCTCTTTGTCCGGAGGGGTTCAACCGGTTGGCCGTCAGGCGCGATTGCTATGATCTCAAACTTTTCATCCGAGCTCAACTTTTTCTTTGGGCCTCGTCTCTTTACCGAAGTTGCGCTCGATCCAAAGGGCTAGAAAAAAGAACAAAGACTTAATTAATATGTGTACATACCAAAACAATGAATGCATCAATTAGCTAGTCAGCAGAAGCTTAACTAATATATATACCTGGCCGGACTCGGTTCGGTCACTGGAGACGTCATCACGGTCTCCTTGCACCGGCATTGGGTCACCGGAGCCGTCCTCACAGTCTCCTTCTTGCACCGGCATTAGGTCACCGGAGCCATCATAATCAGCTGCTTCTAGACCATCGGTCTCGTTGAGAAACAACGAGCAGATGGCATCACTTCCTTGTGCGATTATGTCCCCCAACAACTCTTCTTGTACTTCGTCTCGGGCGGTGTCCATAGTTTCTACAAATATTGACAACATGGCAATTATTATTCAAACATGACAGATGGATATATTAGTGGCAAAAACGTAGAACTAATATTAATTAGTGGCCTCGACGCTGCTTCTCTAGGGTTTGGGGTGGCGTCGACGCTGCTTCTCTAGGGTTTGGGGTGGCCTCGACAATGCTTCAAGGATAAAAAAAAGAGGAAGAAGAAAAAAAGAGGAGAAGAAAGAATAGAGGAGTAAGAACTCCTCTATTCTTTCTTCTCCTCTTTTTTTCTTCTTCTTCCTCTTTTTTTTATCGGGAACGAGGGTCGTCGAGGGTCACCGAGCGAGAGAGGAAACCCTAAATAGCAAGTATCGTGGGTGTGAGATACATGTGGCCGTCGGTGTCGGACACTACATCCACGTCCCGCAAGTGACGTGGGCGTCGAAGCCCGCGCCACTTGTGGGACGTGGATGTAGTGTCCGACACCGACGGTACATGTATCTCACACCGATGATACTTTCTATTTATGGTTTCTCCTCTACCGCTCGGCGACCCTTGGCGACCCTCGTTCCCGATAAAAAAAGAGGAAGAAGAAGAAAAGAAGAGGAGAAGAAAGAATAGAGGAGAAGAACTCCTCTATTCTTTCTTCTCCTCTTTTTTTCTTCTTCCTCTTCTTTTTTATCCTCTTCTTCCTCTCATGTTCGAGAGGATCGCCGATGGGTCGGGAGGTTGCCTAGTGTCAAAGGATTCAACAAAACCATGTCTTCATCATTAGGCGAAAGTAACAGGTGCATGATGGTACGAAGCTCTCCAAAGTTATTTTGGAACGGAGTCCCAGATAAGATAATTCGCTTTTTGGTACAAAGTTCAGCAAGAACCTTCCAAATATCGTTATTTGGAAGGCCTTTGCTGAAATTCATACAAAAAGGCAAATTATCCTATCCGGGACACCATTCCAAAATAACTTTGGAGGACTTCGTCATGCCCTGGTTACTTCTGGCTAATGATGAAGCCATCGATTTCTACAATACTTTGACACTAGGAAACCTCTCTCGACCCCTCGGCGATCCTCGACCCCTCGAACCCTCAACGACCCTGGAACCCTCGAGCCCTAGACGACCCTGGAACCCTCGACCCTCGATCCCTCGACCCTATAGAACCCTCGAAGAAAGGAATAGCTAGAAGAGAAGATCGAAGAAAAAAAGAAGAAAAAAAGAGGAGAAGAAGAAAGGAATAGTATTCTATTTTCTCTTCTTCTCCACTATTCCTTTCTTCTTCTCCTCTTCTTTTCCTTCTTTTTTCTTCTTCTTATTTATTTCTCCTCTTCTTTTCCTCTCCTCTTATTCTTTCTTTCCTCTTCTTATTTTCTTCTTTCCTATCCTTCTTTTTCTAAAATTGTAACTTTTGCATATATAAAACTTTTCTAAAATTGTAACTTTCTATATATGAACAAAAAACTTTCTATGAACAAAAAAACATTTTTAACATATATATTTAGCAAATTCTAGCCACATACATCACATACACATATACATTATAGCCACATACACATATACATCACATATGAACAAAAAAATAAACTAATAAAAATAAAAAAACATATTGCAACATATGAACAAAAACATATAGCCACATACATACACATACATTATATATATGAAAAAAAATTAAACTAATAAAGGCAGGGGTGCGGGAGTGGTGGCGCCGGCGGGGCAGAGGGGCATGGCGGCAGCGGTGGCACCGGCGGGGCAGGGCAGGGCAGGGGCGCGGGGGGGGGGGGGGGGGGCGGCGCTGGCCTGACAGGGCAGTGGCGGCTGGGCGGCGCGCGGCGCCAGCGCAGGGCAGGGGCGGCGCACGGCAGCCGTGTAGGGCAAGGGCGGCGGCGCGTCGGCCGTGCAGGACAGGGGCGCAGGGGGCGCGGGACAGGAGGGGCTGTGCTCATAGGGGGCGGCGGCGACGGAGAAGGCGATCAGCCTGACGGCGTCGGTGGCGGCAGCGACGGCGAAGGCGAGAAGCCTGACGGCGTCGTTGGCG
This sequence comes from Triticum aestivum, assembly GCF_018294505.1. NCBI lineage: Eukaryota > Viridiplantae > Streptophyta > Magnoliopsida > Poales > Poaceae > Triticum > Triticum aestivum. Next base: position 710,812,903 of record NC_057800.1, read on the forward strand.
ATGGCGACGAGGAGGAGTAGGGGCGTCGGGCGGCGACGAGGAGGAGCAGGGGCGTCGGGGGAGAAGTGGGTGATTTGGTCAAAAACTGCTAAGTGCTGTATATATAGCAAGAGCATTGGTCCCAGTTCGTGAAACCAACCGGGACTAATGCCACATTTAGTCCCGATTGGTGCCACCAACCGGGACCAAAGGCCAATTTTCAGCAGCCCAAAGGGCGGGAAGCGGCGGCCTTTGGTTCCGGTTGGTGGCACCAACCGGGACTAAAGAGGGGCATTGGTCACGGTTCGTGGCACTAACCGTGACCAATGCCCCCTTTAGTCCCGGTTGGTGCCACCAACCGGGACCAAAGGCCTTGTGCTGCCCCGCGCCCAAATGTTTAGTCCCACCTCGCTAGTTGAGAGGGAGCCGCACCTGTTTATAAGGTGCGGTGTGCCTTCCCTCTCGAGCTCCTCTCTAAAGCAGGCTTTCGGGCCTAACCGTGCAATCTGTGCCTGTGGGCCTACTGGGCCTCCCGCGGGCCTGAATCCTGGCCCATGGCAGGGTTTCTAGTCGTACTCAGGCCGTGGGTGCCTAGTAGGTGGCACTTTTTTTGTTTTTTGTTTCTACTTACAACAAAATACTTATTGTTGCTATATTTAATTTTTTTTCTAGTTTTTTTGTTTTGTTTTCTGCATTATTTATTTTCTTTTGTTTTTTCTTTATTTTTTAATTCTTTTTGCTTTTAGTCTTAGAAAAATTATAAACTTTCTGTCAGTGCCATTAGTTTTCAAATTTGAAAAACTTTTTTTGTTTTTTTGTTTTCTTTGTTACTTTATTTATTTTATTTTGTTTCTACTTACAACAAAATACTTATTGTTGCTATTTTTATTTTTTCCCAGTTTTTTTGTTTTGTTTTCTGGATTATTTATTTTCTTTTGTTTTTTTCTTTATTTTTTAATTCCTTTTGCTTTTAGGTCAGCAAAATTATAAACTTTCTGTTGCTTTATTTATTTTATTTTGTTTCTACTTACAACAAAATACTTATTGTTGCTATTTTTTCCAGTTTTTTGTTTTGTTTTCTGCATTATTTATTTTCTTTTATTTTTTGCTTTATTTTTTTATTCTTTTTGCTTTTAGTTTTAGAAAAAATTATAAACTTTCTGTTAGTGCCATTATAAACTTTTTGCTTTTAATTTGAATTCTTTGAAAATTGTTTGAATCACAAGTTTGGGATTAACTTACTAAAAAAATGAGGATAGATGCGCTTATAGAGAAAATTTAACCTAAATTCCTAGTATTTCTATGAATTTCAGAGAAATTCACTATGAATTTAGGTTAAACTTTTCTCTATTAGGGCATCTATTTTCACTTTGAGAGGAGCTCAACAAGGCAGAGAGGGAAGGGCTTATAAACCGGTGTGAGCCCCCTTCGGCATCTATTTTCACTTTGCCGTCCACTCCCAGGATGTCCCTTTTTCCTGAAAGAACTATGTGGCGCTTTGGCTCATCGTATGATGTATTCGCTTCCTTATCTTTTCTTTTTCTCGGTTTGGTAGACATGTCCTTCACATAGATAACATGTGCCACATCATTGGCTAGGACGAACGGTTCGTCAGTGTACCCAAGATTTTTTAGATCCACTGTTGTCATTCCGTACTGTGGGTCTATCTGTACCCCGCTGCCTAACAGATTGACCCATTTTCACTTAAACAAAGGGACCTTAAAATCAGGTCCGTAGTCAAGTTCCCATATGTCCACTATGTAACCATAATATGTGTCCTTTCCGCTCTCGGTTGTTGCATCAAAGCGGACACCGCTGTTTTGGTTGGTGCTCTTTTGATCTTGGGCGATCGTGTAAAATGTATTCCCATTTATCTCGTATCCTTTGTAAGTCAATACAGTCAAAGATGGTCCCCTGGACTACAAGTACAACTCATCACAAACAGTGTTGTCACCTCTGAGACGTGTTTCCAACCAACTGATGAAAGTCCTGATGTGTTCACATGTAATCCAGTCGTCGCACTGCTCCGGGTGTTTGGAGCGCAAACTGTTCTTGTGTTCATCGACATACGGGGTCACCAAGGTAGAGTTCTCTAGAACTGTGTAGTTTGCTTGAGACCAAGAATATCCGTCCCTGCATATTACTGAGTCTCTTCCAAGAGTGCCTTTTCCAGTCAGTCTCCCCTCATACCGCGATTTAGGGAGACCTATCTTCTTAAGGCCAGGTGAGGGAGTCCTGGATTAGGGGGTGTTCGGGTAGCCGGACTATACCTTCAGCCGGACTCCTGGACTATGAAGATACAAGATTGAAGACTTCGTCCCGTGTCCGGATGGGACTTTCCTTGGCATGGAAGGCAAGCTTGGCGATGCAGATATTCAAGATCTCCTACCATTGTAACCGACTCTATGTAACCCTAACCCTATCCGGTGTCTATATAAACCGGAGGGTTGTAGTCCGTAGGCAATCAACTCTATATACAACAATCATACCATAGGCTAGCTTCTAGGGTTTAGCCTCCTTGATCTCATGGTAGATCTACTCTTGTACTACCCATATCATCAATATTAATCAAGCAGGACGTAGGGTTTTACCTCCATCAAGAGGGCCCGAACCTGGGTAAAACATCGTGTTCCCTGCCTCCTATTACCATTTGGCCTAGACGCACAGTTCGGGACCCCTACCCGAGATCCGCCAGTTTTGACACCGACATTGGTGCTTTCATTGAGAGTTCCTCTGTGTCGTGGCCTTTAGGCCCGATGGCTCCTTTGATCATCAACAACGATGCCGTCCAGGGTGAGACTTTTCTCCCCGGATAGATCTTCGTCTTCGGCGGCTTCGCTCTGCGGGCCAATTCACTAGGCCACCTGGAGCAGATCGAAAGCTACGCCCCTGGCCATCAAATCAGGTTTGGAAGCTTAAACTACACGGCTGACATCCGCGGAGACTTGATCTTCGATGGGCTCGAGCCACGGCCAAGCGCGCCGCACTATCTCGAGGGGCATGATCTAGCTCTGCCTCCGGACAGTGTCCTGGAGGCCGCACACGCATCGGTTCCGACCCCTAACTCGGAGCCTATTGCGCCAATCGAGGATGAGCGGTTGGACGTCACATCAGGGGCTTCGATCTCAAAGGCGATCGAGCCGAACGCCAGCCCCGCACTCTGCATGATCCGTGACTCTGAGGATCCGGACTCCTTTCCGAGCTCCGGACCCCCCGCGCCCCCGCCGATCGAATCCGATTGGGCGCTGATAATGGAGTTCACCGCCGCAGACATCTTTCAGCACTCGCCTTTTGGCGATATCCTGAACTCTCTCAAGTCTCTCTCCTTATCAGGAGAGCCCTGGCCGAACTGTGGTCAGCGAGGATGGGATACGGACGATGAAGAAATTCAAAGCCCACCCACCACCCACTGGGTAGCCACTGTCGACAATTTAAACGACATGCTCAACTTCGACTCCGGAGACATCAACAGCATGGATGACGATGCAGGAGATACCGACGAACCAACGCCCATAGGGCATTGGACAGCCACCTCATCTCACGATGTGTACATGGTGGATACCCCTAAAGGAAGCGACAACGAGGAAAAAGGGGATGGGACGGGAGATCGACCCCCTGAATAGCAATCAAAGCTTCGGCGTAAACGCCGACCCAAGCCCCGCCTCAATAAAAACTCAGCCATAGAGCAGGACGAGGCGGTAGACGACGAGCAGGCCTTAGAGAAACCGTCCGAACAGGGCAACACGGATAGAGATACCGAACATCCCGCCTCCGGCGAAAACAGCATTCCGGACGACCTTAGACCGGATAAACCTATGGAGCAGAAGAATCTCCACGAGAGGCTCGTGGCAACTGCACGCAGCCTAAAAAAGCAAAAGCGGAAGCTAAAAACAGCGGAAGATGGACTCGGATTAGATGGAGAAAAGTAATCAATACCGCAGATAAATACGGCGACAATCGCCGCACTAAAAGCTATCCGAAAAGAAAGCTACTGCCTGAATTCGACGAAGAGGCCCTAGAGCCCTCGCATTCAAAAAATGAGGAAGCCACACGGTCGGATAGACGACCCCATAAAGCGGCAAGCGGCGCCGCACTTAAATCGGCATGCGACCCACCTAAGGATTCACATCATGGCCTAGTTAGGTCCATTTATGGGCCAAGAAAGCAAGCTCTCGTAAGCAATGCAATAAAGCCATCATCAGAATCCGGCACACCCAAATACAGGGGCGCCGCACACCCCCTATGTTTCACCGATGAGGTCCTAGACTATGAATTTCCAGAGGGATTCAAACCCGTCAACATAGAGGCATATGATGGAACAACAGACCCTGGAGTCTGGATCGAGGATTATATCCTCCACATACACATGGCTAGAGGAGATGATCTCCACGCCATAAAATATTTACCCCTTAAGCTTAAAGGGTCAGCCCGGCATTGGCTTAAAAGCCTCCCTGAAAACACAATTGGAAGTTGGGAAGAGCTCGAGGATGCTTTCCGAGCAAATTTTCATGGGACCTATGTCCGCCCTCCGGATGCAGACGATCTTAGTCACATAACTCAACAGCCCGGAGAATCAGCTCGGCAGTTCTGGAATAGATTCCTCACTAAAAAGAATCAGATAGTCGACTGTCCGGACACCGAAGCCCTAGCAGCTTTCAGGCATAACGTCCGAGATGAATGGCTCGCAGACACCTCGGCCAAGAAAAGCCAAGAACAATGGCCGCACTAACAAGCCTCATGACCCGCTTTTGTGCAGGAGAGGACAACTGGTTGGCAAGGTGCAAGCCCAGCGACCCAAGTACATCCGAAACTAGGGATGGAAACGGAAAACCGCGACGCAACAAGGACCGTCGCCGGACTAAGGAAAAAAGTCCGAAGAGTACGGCAGTCAATGCCGGATTCAAAGGTTCACGACAAAATCAGACAAAACCACCCCTCCAGGATAACAGGGACGATCCATCCAACTTAAATAAAATCCTGGACAGGATATGTCAGATACACAGTACTCCCGAGAAGCCTGCTAACCATACCCACAGAGATTGTTGGGTTTTCAAACAATCCGGCGGACTCAATGCCGAACACAAGGGGCTCGACACACCAAGCGAAGACGAGGACGAACCCCAAAAGCAGAGCACCAGGAAACAAAAGAACTTCCCACAAGAAGTAAAACAGTGAACTTACTTCACATAACAAAACGTGCGGCGCCCATAAAGGTACGCACCACACGGCCTATCCCCAAAGGGTCCCGCCACTGGTTGTCAAAACCAATCATCTTCGATCAGCTAGATTATTCTAGAAATATCAAGAATGCAGGCTGGACTGCCTTGATACTCGATCCAATAATTGGCGGACTCCGGTTTTCAAATGTCCTTATGGACGGCGGCAGTGGACTAAACCTGATATATCAGGATACAATCCATCACATGGGGATAAACCCAGCAAGAATCCGCCGCAGCAAAACCTCCTTTCAAGGGGTAACACCTGGTCCGGACACCCATTGTATGGGTTTTCTCCGGCTCGAATTTATATTCGGCTCTGCCGATAACTTCCGCCGCGAAAAGTTGACCTTCCATATCGTCCCGTTCTCAAGTCGCTATCAAGCACTACTGGGACGCGAAGCTTTCGCCCGCTTTAACGCAATACCGCATTATGCATCTCTCACGCTTAAGATGCCCGGTCCACGAGGCATCATCTCTTTGAATGGGAAGCACTAAAGTGCGCCTCCCCAAGCGGAGGACTGTGCGGCCGCTTTGACAGCCCCACAGTAAAATGGCCTCACCGGCCAAAAAACTTCGAAATAGGTCATTAAAGACCACGAACGCGGATAGACGAGTTCGGGACAAAATCATCATTGATGCAGGCTTAGTGGCCATATACCCCCCACTAGGGGCTCCATGCATATACAATAAGAGACAATAAAGCTCAATTTTATATATTTTACTTTATACTTTGTTTATTTTAAACTTTTGTTTGGCACGACCCGTTTTCAACTCAGCTCCTCTCTTTTACAGATGAACGTCGTGCGGCGCCCGTCCAGGATACGGCACAACGGAGACACAGGCGCAGACGTGCAGTAGGGACCCGTCCTAAAGGATTCTTTTTAGATTAAGACCCTGCGTAAACCTTTTTTACTGTCTCTTGTTGCTACACATCCCCTGGTTTTTTCTAATATAACCAAGGAGGAGGCTGGCGTCTTGGCATGTGGCCACGTCAGAATTTTTTGCACGTACCTGGACACTAGGGGCTTTTTTAATAAAGAGTGTTGTTTTGCCCGCACTCATAAAGACCGAACACCTTAGGGAGTGTTCGGCGTCGCGAGTTTTGGCGTTATATGCATCAGCTCCGAATCATGTCTTTGGTCAAATGTTGGGTTGCCCGGCTCCTGAGTTCGGCTACCTTACGTTCCTCTCTATTGGCTAAGGTAGCACCAGGAGAACTACTGCGATTGTGCCCCGGTTCGGCCGGGCGAGCACCTCAGTAGAGAAAGCCGAAAACTGACTGTCATGATGTAGCGTGAGACTGGTCAGCCACTCGATGACCTAGCGGAATCTATCAGATTCCTCCGCTTTAATAAAGGGCCGCTTCCCGGCCAGGCACATACGCGCCCCGAACTCGGGCGAGCGCAGTCGCCACCAAGGGGCTACCTAAATAGTCTCACTGTCAAGCTCCTATGGCTAAGTGAAAGTGTTAAAGCATTATAGTCCGGTTGCCTGGCCCGCTGCACTATCACCTCCTTTGTAGGACCAAAACGTTGGGTTAAATGTGAAAATGCGTCTTCTGCGAGCACCCCCGCACTATGTGCGTGGGGGCTGAAGCCAACGACTTCCATCTTTCAGATTTGTATATATATATATATATATATATATATATATATATATATATATATATATATATATATATATATATCTTAAAACGGCCGCACAGGAGGTGTTCCCAATACTTGAAGGCACAAGTATAAAAAGGCCACTATAGTTTATCAAAATATTACTTTATAATTACATATGCTATCATAACATAGCATCTTTCGAGCACTGCGTTTCTATTACACGAGCGCCTTCAAGGACTTCCTAAAAATAGTGCTCGGAGGGTACTCGGCTTTTGTCCGAATCTCGAGACGCAACAACGATGGTCTCCATCTCTGCCCAGTATGTCTTGACACGGGCAAGAGCCATCCTTGCGCCCTCTATGCATGCTAACCTCTTCATTGCATTAATACGCGACACCACGTCAAGGAATTGCTGCACCAAGCTGAAATAACTCTTCGGCTCTAATCTCCCCGGCCACAGATGACCCATGACGTACTTCATGGCGAGTTCGGATAACCTATTCAGTTTGGCCCATTGAGCCAAACGATCGTCCACTGCCAGTGGACGCTCTGGATTGTGAAACTGTGACCAGAAAAGCTTTTCCACTTCGTGATCTTTCTGATCTCGAAAGTGTTCGGTCGCATCAGCAACACTCGCTGCCAAATCCAGATAGGTATCCTCCACACTCCACATCCGGTCCAACGGAGCAAACTTCGGATCGCAAAATTTCTTTCGCAGCATAAAGGGCTTTCCAGCCGCAATCTGTTCGGCCTGACGCAGCTCCTCCTTCGCAGCTCTCATCGCAGAGCGCCGTCCTTGGCATTAACAACGGCCTTCTCTAAGTCCGTCTTTTTGGCCTGGCCTTCTTTCTCAAGAAGTCTGCAACGGTCTGCAGCACTCTTTAACTTTTCGGCCATCTCGGCCATCTCTTCCTTGCTTCGGCAATGAGCAGCCTGTTCGACTCTCAGCTCTTCAAGGGCTTTCTTGGCAGCCGCATCACTTTCTCTGGCTTGTTCTTTAGCTCGGGCAAGTTCTGCCCTATGACTCTCCACGGCGGCCGCACCATCTGCGTCAAGCACACACATCGTAAGACACTGGCATAAAACTCTTCTTACCTGATGCCGCCCGAGGAATTACATATCTTGAGCCTCATCAAGCCGCTTGCTGACAAGCGCGATGTCGGCATCTGCCACGTCCAGTTGCCGCTTTAGTTCGGCAAAATCATCAGCTCAGCTCGATTCCGAACACCCTGCCGCCTACATTCAAAGGCGACATCTTAGGCCTGGGATTATGATCCTCCGCGTGCCGTCATTTCTTGACGACGCGCAGCGTCTCAGGGGCTACTATCTACACAGGGTGCATCTTATTCATGCACAACTGACAAAAGTGTATATTATCTAATGTACCTCAAAACCCGTCAGTAAACTTTTGACGGCCTTATGCAATCCGCTCTCTGTGGATGAGATCCTTTCAATCACCGTGCCCATTAATGCACGGTGCTCCTCTGAGATAGAAGCTCGTCCCAGCAGAATCTTTAGCTCCTCCGGCCGAGCACCGGACGGTGCCGGACTTGTCCCACGACCTCTTTCGAAGGCCGGACGCGGAGAACCTCGGGGGGCCACATAGCTATCTTCCGCCCCTGCCGGATTCGGAGAAACCCTCCACGACGACACCTCAGGGTCGCCCGCCTCGCTAGGCGGCACGGCAGGGGGAGGCGTCCCGCTCTCCATCATCTTCGGAAGGAGATCCCCCGAAGACGAGCTCTGCTGAGAAGGGCTGAGGTCCGAGCTACAAGGTAAAAATTCGGTTAATCTTCTCAGATATAAATCAAGGATTTCCCTCATCCCTCAAAAGGAAAATCTTTCTCTACTTACGGCTCGCTGGAGGGCTGATCCCCTTGAGGGCGTAATCCGGCCGAGGAACTCCCCGGTGTCGGACCCTCTGACAAGGATTTTCCCCCCCGCTTCGAGGCCATGGTTGCCGGGTCATCAGAGGCGGCTCTCTTCTTCCCCTTAGGAGAGGAATTGTCGGTTCCTCCCTTCGGAGCAGCCTCCTTCGAGGAGGCCATAGTTTCCTTGTCCTCCCCCTTGCTTCCCTCCAAAGGCATTATCTCTAGCATCCTGACCAGCACGGGATCCGGCCTGGTTTCGGGAAGGGGAGCCGAACACCTGATCAGCTTTGCCTTCGCTATCCACTCTTGTTTAAAAGGACGGCTCTTTTAGGGGCAAGTTTATGACAACTGTACGGATAGAAGGTCCGGGCACAAGGTTGCTTACTTGAGTATCCGGGCGATTGCAGCTTAGGCCTGCGTCCTCGGTTAAATCCGAACACATCTCTTGTGATCCGAAGAACAATTTATACATCTCCGCGGGCGTTGCGCCCATGAAATTCTGGAGAGCTTGCGGTCCCTCTAGATTAAACTCCCACAGGCGAAGGGAGCGACATTTGTCGGGCAATATTCAGCGAATCAGCATGACCTGCGCCACCTTGACCAGGCTTAGGTCTCCTTCCAAGAGATCCTTAATGCGGCCCTATAGCAAGGGCACGTCTTTGGGCAAAACCCAATCTAACCCTCTGTTAACCCATGACGCTACCCGTGGTGGGGGACCCGAGCGAAAGGCAGGAAGCTCCGCCCACTTGGTGCTCCGGGGAGTGGTGATATAAAACCACTCTCGTTGCCACAAGCCTAGCTCCTCATGAAAAGAGCCCTCGGGCCATGGAGCATCAGCATTTTTGCTTATAACAGCGCCTCCGCACTCTGCATGCCGTCCGTTGATCATCTTCGGCTCCACTTTGAAAGTCTTGAGCCATAATCCGAAGTGAGGGGTAACATGAAGGAATGCTTCACATACAACGATAAAGGAGGAGATATGGAGGATGGACTCCGGAGCTAAGTCATGAAATTCCAGCCCGTAATAAAATAGCAGTCCCCTCACAAAGGGATCCATCGGGAAGCCTAACCCCCGAAGGAAGTGAGACACGAACACTACGCTCTCACCGGGCTGGGGACTGGGGATAGCCTGCCTTTGAGCAGGCAACCTGTGCGAAATTTCGGCGGTCAAGAACTTAGCCTCTCTCAAATTTAGCACGTCCTCCTCCGTGACGGAGGAGGGCATCCATTGGCCTTGAAGGTCAGAACCGGACATTGTCGAAGGTCTGAAGCGCCTGGAATCTGGAGCCTAGGGTGTTGGAACTCGAGGCGACGGGCGAACTCGTTTTGAGATTGGAGAAAAGGAGTAAGGCCCTGGTCTCTTTATAAGAGGTTGAATACCAGGAGCCCTCCCCGTAACCGTTTGGGACTCGCCTTTAATTAAGAAAACATGCTAACGGGCACGATTGGGTTACCCACATCCGTATTGATGAGAATCCCGTAAAAGGGAGGCACACGATCTCTGCTTTGACAAGACGTGCCAAGGAAACTTCCTCGCAAAACACGCTGAGGTGGAAAGGTTAAATCGATTCGAGTAAAGGACTTGGCTGTAGTGTGATGACGCACTGCGGAATACGTCAGCAGATTTGATTTGTGTTAATATTATTCTCTCTACGGCAATATGTGGAAGCTTATTTTGCAGAACCGGACACTACTCTTGGTGTTTACAATCTTCTATGAAGGACTTGGAGGAGGAACCCACCTTGCAATGCCGAAGACAATTTGCGTGCCGGACTCGTCGTCATTGAAGCCTGGTTCAGGGGCTACTGAGGAAGTCCTGGATTAGGGGGTGTTCGGGTAGCCGGACTATACCTTCAGCCGGACTCCTGGACTATGAAGATACAAGATTGAAGACTTCGTCCCGTGTCCGGATGGGACTTTCCTTGGCGTGGAAGGCAAGCTTGGGGATGCGGATATTCAAGATCTCCTACCATTGTAACCGACTCTATGTAACCCTAACCCTATCCGGTGTCTATATAAACCGGAGGGTTGTAGTCCGTAGGCAATCAACTCTATATACAACAATCATACCATAGGCTAGCTTCTAGGGTTTAGCCTCCTTGATCTCGTGGTAGATCTACTCTTGTACTACCCATATCATCAATATTAATCAAGCAGGACGTAGGGTTTTACCTCCATCAAGAGGGCCCGAACCTGGGTAAAACATCATGTTCCCTGCCTCCTGTTACCATCCGGCCTAGACGCACAGTTCGGGACCCCCTACCCGAGATCCGCCGGTTTTGACACCGACACCAGGAATGAAGTCAACACAAAACCCAATAACATCCTCTGTTTGATGGCCTATGGAGATGCTTCCTTCTGGCCTAGCACGGTTACGGACATATTTCTTTAGAACTCCCATGAACCTCTCAAAGGGGAACATATTGTGTAGAAATACGGGCCCCAGGATGACAATCTCGTCAACTAGATGAACTAGGACGTGCGTCATGATATTGAAGAAGGATGGTGGGAACACCAGCTCGAAACTGACAAGACATTGCGCCACATCACTCCTTAGCCTTGGTACGATTTCTGGATCGATCACCTTCTGAGAGATTGCATTGAGGAATGCACATAGATTCACAATGGCAAATTGGACGTTTTCCGGTAGAAGCCCCCTCAATGCAACCGGAAGCAGTTGCGTCATAATCACGTGGCAGTCATGAGACTTTAGGTTCTGAAACTTTTTCTATGGCATATTTATTATTCCCTTTATATTCGACGAGAAGCCAGTCGTGACCTTCATACTGAGCAGGCATTCAAAGAAGATTTCTTTCTCTTCTTTCGTAAGAGCGTAGCTGGCAGGACCTTTATACTGCTTCGGAGGCATGCCATCTTTTTCCTGCAAACGTAGCAGGTCCTCCCGTGCCTCAGGTGTATATTTTGTCTTCCCATACACGCCCAAGAAACCTAGCAGGTTCATGCAAAGGTTCTTCGTCACGTGCATCACGTCGATGGAGGAGCGGACCTCTAGGTCTTTCCAGTAGGGTAGGTCCCAAAATATAGATTTCTTCTTCCACATGGGTGCGTGTCCCTCAGCGTCATTCGGAACAGCTAGTCCACCGGGACCCTTTCCAAATATTACGTAGTGTAAATCATTGACCATAGCAAGCACGTGATCACCGGTGCGCATGGCGGGCTTCTTCCGGTGATCTGCCTCGCCTTTGAAATGCTTGCCTTTCTTTCGACATTGATGGTTGGTCGGAAGAAATCGATGATGGCCCAGGTACACATTCTTCCTGCATTTGTCCAGGTATATACTTTCAGTGTCATCTAAACAGTGCGTGCATGCGTGGTATCCTTTGTTTGTCTGTCTTGAAAGGTTACTGAGAGACGGCCAATCGTTGATGGTCACGAACAGCAACGCCTTAAGGTTAAATTCCTCCTGTCTGTGCTCATCCCACGTACGTACACCGTTTCCATTCCACAACTGTAAAAATTCTTCAACTAATGGCCTTAGGTACACATCAATTTCGTTGCCGGGTTGCTTAGGGCCTTGGATAGAACTGGCATCATAATGAACTTCCGCTTCATGCACATCCAAGGAGGAAGGTTATACATACATAGAGTCACGGGCTAGGTGTTGTGATTGGTGCTCTGCTCCCCGAAAGGATTAATGCCATCCGCGCTTAAAGCAAACCATATATTCCTTGGGTCCTTTGCAAACTCATCCCAGTACTTTCTCTCGATTTTTCTCCACTGCGACCCGTCAGCGGGTGCTATCAACTTCCCATCTTTCTTTCGGTTCTCACTGTGCCATCGCATCAACTTGGCATGCTCTTCGTTTCTGAACAGACGTTTCAACCGTGGTATTATAGGAGCATACCACATCACCTTCGCAGGAACCCTCTTCCTGGGGGGCTCGCCGTCAACATCACCAGGGTCATCTCGTCTGATCTTATACCGCAATGCACCGCATACCGGGCATGCGTTCAGATCCTTGTATGCACCGCGGTAGAGGATGCAGTCATTAGGGCATGCATGTATCTTCTCCACCTCCAATCCTAGAGGGCATACGACCTTCTTTGTTGCGTATGTACTGTCGGGCAATTCGTTATCCTTTGGAAGCTTCTTCTTCAATATTTTCAGTAGCTTCTCAAATCTTTTGTCAGCCACAACATTCTCTGCCTTCCACTGCAGCAATTCCAGTATGGTACCGAGCTTTGTGTTGCCATCTTCGCAATTGGGGTATAACCCTTTTTTGTGATCCTCTAACATGTGATCGAACTTCAGCTTCTCCTTTTGACTTTCGCATTGCGTCCTTGCATCGACAATGACCCGGCGGAGATCATCATCATCGGGCACATCGTCTGGTTCCTCTTGATCTTCAGCAGCTTCACCCGTTGCAGCATCATTGGGCACATCGTCTGGTTCCTCTTGATCTTCACCAGCTCCCCCCGTTGCAGCATCACCGTATTCAGGGGGCACATAGTTGTCATCGTACTCTTCTTCTTTGCCGTCTTCCATCATAACCCCTATTTCTCCGTGCCTCGTCCAAACATTATAGTGTGGCATGAAACCCTTGTAAAGCAGGTGGGAGTGAAGGATTTTCCGGTTAGAGTAAGACCTCATATTCCCACATTCAGTGCATGGACAACACATAAAACCATTCTGCTTGTTTGCCTCAGCCGCATCGAGAAACTCATGCACACCCTTAATGTACTCGCGGGTGTGTCTGTCACCGTACATCCATTGCCGGTTCATTTGCGTGCATTATATATAATTAAGTGTCCAAATTAATAGAAGTTCATCATCACATTAAAACCAAAGTGCATACATAGTTCTCATCTAACAACATATAGCTCTCCAGAGCATCTAATTAATTAAACCATACATTGAAACTATGTAAAACATTTCAATGCGAAAACAAATGCAATCATAATCGCAACCAAGGTAACAATTGATCCAACGGCATAATGATACCAAGCCTCGGTATGAATGGCATATTTTCTAATCTTTCTAATCTTCAAGCGCATTGCATCCATCTTGATCTTGTGATCATCGATGACATCCGCAACATGCAACTCCAATATCATCTTCTCCTCCTCAATTTTTTTCCTTCAACAAATTGTTTTCTTCTTCAACTAAATTTAACCTCTCGACAATAGGGTCGGTTGGCATTTCTGATTCACATACATCCTACATAAATAAAATCTATGTCACGTTGGTCGGCATAATTTTCATAAACAATAAATGAACCAATAGTTATAAAGATAATATATATACCACATCCGAATCATAGACAGGACGAGGGCCGACGGAGGCGGATACCAAAACCATCGCACTATATAAGATGCAATAATAAAAGTACAAAAATAATACAAGTATGTATGTAAACATACAAGTAAGAATATTTTTCCTTTCAGAAAGAAGATAAAACAAGAGGCTCACCACGGTGGTGCCGACGATGAGCTCGGCGCGGGTGATCGACGGCGGTGAAGACAGGGACGGGGCGTGACGGACCGCTAAACCTAGACAAATATTATGGAAAATGGAGTTTGGAGGTCGAGCTTGGAGAGGAGAAAGCTTAAGTAGTGTGGCTCGGGCATTCCATCGAACACCTTGTGTGCGTAGGAGGTGAGCTAGAGCACCACCAAGCCCTCTCCCCCTCGGCCAGAGAAAAACAGAGCACTGGGTGCTCTGCTCGCGAGTGAGGGGTATATATAGGCACCTCATTGGTCCCGGTTGGTGACATGAGCCGGGACTAAAGGGGAGCCTTTGGTCCCGGTTCAAGCCACCAACCGGGACCAATGGTGGTGGGCCAGGAGCGAGGCCCATTGGTCCCGGTTCATCCCAACAACCAGGACCAAAAGGTCCAGATGAACCGGGACCAATGGCCCACGTGGCTCGGCCGGCCCCCTGGGCTCACGAACCGGGACCAATGCCCATATTGGTCCCGGTTCTGGACTGAATCGGGACTAATGGGCTGACCCGGCCTGGACCAAAGCCCTGTTTTCTACTAGTGACATTCAAAAGCGAGGGATGGTATTGAGGGGCGGTGTGAGGGCGTGTATGGAACATGTGTGGGGAAGAACTCACGAAGGGCGGACCTCACATCCAGCTATGACATGAAGTGGTTAAGGTCATCACCTTGAGAATGACCATGTCTAGACACATTGTGATGAGATGAACACTGCATCCATTGTTGTTGTATGTGGCACCATGTGTTGAAATAGAGGACGCGGATGGAGGAGACGGTCCTTGAGCCATGCTTATTAGGATAGGGATGTGCGATATTTTCTTTCCCGTTGCAACGCACGGGCATTTGTGCTAGTCCTACCACATATACAAACAAGCAAAATCGAGAGAAGCGGGGCGTGCTTACCGCGTCACGACCTGGACAGAGGAGCGTCGGTTGCTAAAGGTCGCGTCGCTGCTACAGCGAATCCACCACCGGGCGTCCCCCGCCTTCTCTTTCCTCCACAGCTAACCACGCCGCCGATGGCAGCCCCTGCATCCGCTACCCTGCAGCCGCAGATGAGCTGTAGATTCTGCCCTCCGACGCCTCCGTCACCTCCCCGTACCTCAAAAACTGCCGCGCCGCGAATTCGCAACGGAGAATCGCACCAAAATCACCGACGAGAAGTGGATTTGTTGCGAGAAATCGGCAAGAGAGGAGGAGAGAAACGGAAGCGATAGATGGGGATTTCCGGCGTGTGGAGGGGAGAGTGCGAGCAGTTTTCGAAATGCGAGTCGTTCGGTGGGTTGGGGAGGGGTGCGGCGGAGTGGGCTAGTGGTAGGACCGGGAGGACAACGAGGCACCTGCGCGACGGTTTCAGACAGTGGAACACCTGGACGCGAGCGCGAGCGCGCGATTTGGATCCGACGGTTCGCGATGGTGTTTTCTTGGAACGTCTAACGAGCAAAGCTTTGCTTTTAAGAATTTAGGATCGAAGAAATCTACGCCAAACTGTGCGATCCTGACACTAGGCACCCCCTGGGCACCTTTTCCCCAAGGCCAGGCAACATTTTTTTTTAGAAAAGCAACAACGTTGCATTTAATTGATGAAGAAGAAGACACATTACAAATGCTAGATTGAGCACACAAACCCATAACAACACCACACCCTAGAAGAGAAGGAACTCAATTTCAAAGATCACGAAGGCTCGACAAGGCGAGGGAGGTCTTGTGAGTCCATCATCCTCTAACCAAGCAAGGCGGACGCCTTGAGCCCTATTCATATGGTTGCCATCCGACAACACCCCCCAAAAGAGGAGGGTGTCGTATGGGAGCGAGCTAATCCGAGAACGATCACACTCTCTAACCCGGCTTCAGACGCAAACGCCCGACTTGCCAACATGAGATTGAGAACTTGGATCGCATCTGCCCAACACCAACAACACCGGCCACCTTCTACCACTAGTCCCTCCAACCGGTAGAACTCAAAATATGATGCCCCAAGAGGAGCTCCGGGGCCCAAAACCTCTTTTGGTTATAATTTTTGTTACTTCTAGTGTTCTCTATACAGCCATGACAGATGATGAACAAAGTGGGAGTTTCTCCAAGAAAAAAACTCTCTTACAACTGTAATCTCTGCTGATCAGTTCCCATGGTGTAAGATTACGTATAAGGTAGAGCATAATAGAATATGGGGTCGTTCGACTACTGTCATGTTATACAAGAGAGTACTGATCGAGTCAATAAATTGTTGCTTCTTGGACAATAAACAAGAGTTTTAAACAAGATGCAGATGCACGTGTGGGCGCCCGCTCGTCACTCTGTTTTAAACAAGATTACGTATAAGGTTTGCGCCCGCACGTGTGTGTGTACATCACATGAGTGCAGATTTCTGTAAGATTTTATTTATAGCTGCTCAGACTGGACATATTTGACATAACTTATCAACAGATTAATCTAATAGAGTAAAGTTTATTTTTCCTTGCAAAAAAATATTTATTTTATTTTTCTTGTGAATAAAAAACTGCACCTTTCCTAGGTGTTTTTTTTGTGAGTGAAATGGGAGTTTTATTTCAAAAGTGTAGAGTTACAATCAGCCGACAAAAGTTCAACTATACATGGATGACCTCTGCGAAGCCAACAAGCCGTACTATGATCAGTTCTACCATGATTCACCGGATGATCTGCTACTTTATTCTGGTCTCTAGAAATTTTCATAGGAATTTTCGCAGGTGTTGATTTAGCATTTGGCGTTGCCGTTCGTGCATGCATGCACTTCCACTTTTTGCGTGAGCTTTCTGTTAGGATCTTTTCCGATTAAATTTTCTGCAACCGCGCTTTGCTACTTTTTCGTTGCAAAAGAAAGCTGATCAGACGAGTGTGATGTTCAGTGTTCATCCTTGTAATCGTTAAAAGTGGATGAACAAAGCGTGCAATCAAGACACATTTATCCAAATTCAAGCACGTGTCGATCAAACTACGGCACAACTTTAGACCTAATAAACCTTCTAATGGTACTAATCTACTAACATTTACACACTTATGATGCCTAATAGTGTTAATACCACGATCGTAGCACATCAGAATACTCTCTATCAATCTGCATGCTTGATGTATCATCGATCACTGCTTCTCGTCAACGGTGGGTTCCTCCTCTTTCTTCGCCTCCTGCATGATGGTCACGCCGAAGAGCCTCAGGCATCCCGCCGGCACCACCGGCACTTGCGGGGGCTGCACCGCCGGCGCCACAACGGGCGCTTCCATGGCAGGCGCCGGCCCGGGGATCGCGAGCTCGATGACGTCTGGGGGTAAGAGGAGGCGCGCCCGCTTCCTCGGCACAATGGGCTTGCCCGTGTAGTGCTTCCTCATGTGCCCACCTAGCCGCACGCCGCTGGTGTAGACTTCGCCACAGATCTTGCAGGGGTGGAGCCTCTCCGGCCTTGGCCCGCCTGCTGCTATGGGGTCAACCCCTGCTGCTATGGCTGCTGCCGCCGCCGCCGCGATCCTCCGGTTCTTGTGGCCGGCGGCGTGTCCACCCAGCCCCTGGTGCGTCTCGAACCACCGGTTGCACTCCTTGCACGAGAATCCATGCGGGGCGCCCGTGTCCTGGTGCAGCAGCCCGTGGAAGGCCTGCGGTGGGGCGACGGCTACATGCTGCTGTGCCGCGGATTGATGGAGGTAGACGGCGGCAGGGTCTGGTGCTAGTGCGACCGGAGCGGGCACGGGGACGCCGGGGGCGATGTCGACCTTCTTGGGTGCAGCGGCGGGCGGTGCTGCCTCTGCCACGACGATGGCCATGGAAAGATCAGCGGCACGCTGACGACTGGGCTCCACATTGGCGCTGCTGCTGCTGCCGCTGCCGGGGGCGACCTGATCGCTGGTCACCACCTCCACTGGCATCGGGTCGTCCGAGACCTTGGTCAGTTGGTCTCCTCGACTACATCAATGGCCATTGACACGGACACGGCGCTGACCTCTGGAGACACCTTCTGCTCCTCCTTGGGCTGCGCCTGCGCGTGGACCCTCATGTGCCCATGCACGGCCTTGGAGTTGTGGAACTGCCTGTGGCAGACGGGACAGGCCAGGAATAACGCGGTGGCGGCAGCAGCATGGCCGCCGGCGTCGGCGTCGCTGATGGTCCCGTCGGAGCCGAGCGAGGACGTGGGGGAGGGGGACGAAGCCCGGGTAGTCGATCTTGACCCGGCGCTGGCGCGGCCGACGATCACGTCCTCCACGACAGGGCCTGGGCCGGGGCCGGGCCGCGCGACCGTGACCTTCACCTCCTGGCGGTGGTCGTGGAGGCGCATTGGGTGCAGGTAGTAGCGCGCGTCCACGTCGTCGGTGTCGGTGTCGGAGCCCGTGTAGTAGCCGGAGGCGACCTCGCCCTCCTCGCGGCGCCGGCGCCCCGACTGCTCCAGGCGATCGTCGGTGGAGCCGGCCATGGAAGGGAAACCAGATGGGTTGATCGATCAGCAGTGAAGTCAAGAGAGAGAAGCTAGGGTTTGGTGTCGCTCGCTACGCTACGCACGCTCGAGACTTAGGGCTTTACTCGTGTTGTGGCCTTGTGGGGGGGCTTTGGCTTGGCTACGCGGCGCTTTGCTTGTGGGTGGGGAGGAGTGCCTTATATGGAGAGGAAGGGACTTGGGTGAGAGGTAGATGGATCCGATCGATCTGCGGCGGCAAGGCGCAGTGCAAAGCCGAGACGGGGTAGAGATTGGTAGGGTTCCGTGGCGCGCGCGGCTGCGAGTGGTGGACGATCGCGGCGGGAGGGAAGGGGGCGGGAGTCCGCTTGGGAGACGATGGCGGCAGGTAGGGATAGTTCATCGATGGAGTTTGTTAGACGGAAGGAGAGGGAGAGGAGACTCGCGCGCGGCTAAAACGGGATTCACCTGCTGTTAATTAATTTGACAGCGCAGCGGCAGAGAGAGAGAGAGATAGAAAGAGAGAGACTACCGCGCGGTTTAAACGGCCCGGGATTCACTTGCTGTTAATTTGACAGCACAGCGCCGCAGAGAGAGGGAGATAGATTCTACCATACCCTCCATACGGTTTAAACGGAATCACTTTCTGTTAATTTGACAGCGTGGCACTAGAGAGAGAGAGAGAGAGAGAGAGAGAGAGATTAAGTCCCCAAGAGGAATCGTTGGAACATATATGCTGCAACATGTAAATCAATGTTTCCAATGACAAGAAGAATAGATAACATGAAAAGTATTTGGTGGCATGAGCACAATATCTGCCACAGACCTTCGGACTCATCGGGCAATGTAACCCCATGTGATTGCAACAAACCGAATGTAGGTGTTTAGAGCATCTTCAACAGGCGACCAAAAACTGCTCCGCGCGCTAAAACTTGGGTTTTTTGGGCGCCGGGTAGAGCAGAAACTGTAAAATAGTGCACACGCAAAAAAAGGTTGGGCACGCGCAGAAAAATGCTATCGCATGCTGTAAATTTGAGGCGCCGGATTGCCGCGCTTCACAATTTACACTGCATGCTTTTTTGGGCGCGAGTTTTTTGGCATCTGGTAAAGCAATGTTGGGTCCGGCACGTTAAAAGTGCTACAGTGGTGCGCTAAAACTATTTTAGACGCGAAAGTTTTGTACATCTGTTGGAGATGCTCTTATATATTGAAGAAATCTACACCAAACTGTGTGATCCCGACACTAGGCACCCCCTGGGCACCTTTTCCCCATGGTCGGGCAACATATTTTTTAGAAATGCAACGACGTTGCATTTAATTGATGATGAAGAAGAAACATTTACAATGCTAGATTGAGCACACAAACCCACAACAACACACAAGAACGCAAACACGAGCACCATAGCAACACCACGCCCTAGAAGAAAAGGAACTCGGCTTCAAAGATCACGAAGGCTTGATGGGGCGAGGAAGGTGTAGCAATTCCATCATCCTAACCAAGCAAGGCGCACACCTAGAGACTTATTCATCTGGTTGCCATCCGACAACACCCCCAAAAGAGAGGGAGGGTGTCGTATGGGAGCAAGCTAATCGCAGAAGGATCACACTAGCTAACCTGGCTTCAGACGCAAGCGCCAGACTTGCCAACATGAGATTGAGAACTTGGATCACATCTGCCCAACACCAACAACATCGGCACCCTCCTACCACTGGTCCCTCCAACCGGTAGCACAAAAGATGATGCCCCAAGAGGAGCTCCGCACCGACATCATCATATCTAACCCCCTAGAGGGTCGGAGAGCCTTTGTCTACCCCGGCCACAACCGGAATCGAGGACCTAGCCCAATATAGTGCCACCTCCTCTCGCCCGTGTCAATAACGTTCAGACCGTGACCATCATCGCCTGCCCAATACCTGCCAACCCCCGGCACCCAATGACTGCCACAACCACCATTAGATCTGGGCCCCGGGGCCCAAACTCTCTTCTGCTTATAATTTTTATTACTTCTGGTGTTCTCTACACAGTCATTATATGACAAATAATGAATAAAGTGGAAGTTTCTTCCCGAAAAACTCTCTTACAAGTGTAATCTCTGCTGATCAGTTCCCATGGCGTAATATTACGTTAAGGTAGAGCATAATAGAATATGGGGTCGTTCGACTACTGTCATGTTATATGATCGAGTCAATAAATTGTTGCTTCTTGGACAATAAACAAGAGTTTTAAACAAGATGCAGATGCACGTGTGGGCGTCCGCTCGTCACTCTGTTTGTGTGGTACAATGGCTTAGTGTGTGTGTACATCACATGAGTGCAGATTTCTGTATGATTTTATTTATAGCTGCTCAGACTGGACATATTTGACATAACTTATCAACAGATTAATCTAATAGAGTGAAGTTTATTTTTCCTCGCAAAAAAATATTTATTTTATTTTCTTGTGAATAGAAAAACTGCACCTTTCCCAGGTGTTGATTTACCATTTGGCGTTGCCGTTTGTGCATGCATGCACTTCAACTTTTTGCATGAGCTTTCTGTTAGGATCTTTTTCTTTTCCGATTAAATTTTCTGCAACCACGCTTTGCTACTTTTTCGTTCCAAAAGAAAGCTGATCAGACGAGTATGTGATGTGCAGTGTTCATCCTTGTAATCGTTAAAAGTGGATGAACAAAGCGTGCAATCAAGACACATTTATCCAACTTCAAGCACGTATCGATCAAACTATTGCACAACTTTAGACCTAATAAACCTTCTAATGGTACCAATCTACTAACATGTACACACGTATGATGCCTAATAGTGTTAATACCAAAGTTTTAAATAGCGCGCTAAGCATCTTAGCGCCGGACCTCTTTCAAATGCTATAGTGTGCTATAGCGGAGCTATAGCGCGCTATTTAAAATGTTTGTTCATTTGTTTGGACCAAAATCTCTTGGCGCAAGACCTTTTGTAAACGCTATAGCGTGCTATAGCGGAGCTATAGCGGGCTATTTGAAACAGTGGTTAATACCACAATCGTAGCACATCAGAATACTCTCTATCAATCTGCATGCTTGCTGTATCATCGATCACTGCTTCTCGTCGACGGGGGCTTCCTCCTCTTTCTTCGCCTCCTGCATGATGGTCACGCCGAAGAGCCTCAGGCATCCCGCCGGCACCACCGGCACTTGCGGGGGCTGTACCGCCGGCACCACAACGGGCGCTTCCATGGCAGGCGCCAGCCCGGGGATCGCGACCCCGATGACGTCCGGGGGTAAGAGGAGGCGCGCCCGTTTCCTCGGCACGATGGGCTTGCCCGTGTAGTGCTTCCTCATGTGCCCACCTAGCTGGACGCCGCTGGTGTACACTTCGCCGCAGACCTTGCAGGTGTGGAGCTTCTCCGGCCTAGGCCCGCCCGCTGCTATGGGGTCGACCCCCGCTGCTATGGCTGCAGCGGCGGCCGCTGCGATCCTCCGGTTCTTGTGGCCGGCGACGTGTCCGCCCAGCCCCTGGTGCGTCTCGAACCACCGGTTGCACTCCTTGCACGAGAATCCACGCGGGGCGGCCGGGTCCTGGTGCAGTGGCCAGTGGAAGGCCAGCGGTGGGACGGCGGCAGCATGCTGCTGTGCGGCGGCGGGAGGGTGGAGATAGACGGCGGCTGGCTCTGGTGCTTGTGCGACCGGCGGTGGGACGGGGTCTTGCGATGTGCAGGAGGCGTTGGGGCGATGTTGACTTGATTGGGTGCAGCGGCGGGTGCTGCTGCCTCTGACACCACGATGGCCATGGAAAGATCAGCAGCACTCTGAGTGGGCTCCACGCTGCTGGACCTCCTGCTGCTGCCGCTGCCGGCGAGGACCTGATCGCTGCTCGGCACCTCCACGGTCATCGGGTCGTCCGGGGTCTTGGGCTCCTCGACGACATATGCTATGGACGCGGACACGGAGTCAGCCACCTGGTCCACGGCGCTGACCGTGGCAGACGCCTTCGCCTCCTCCTTGGGCTGGGCCTGCGCGTGGACCCTCATGTGGCCATGGACGGCCTTGGAGCTGTGGAACTGCCTGTGGCAGACGGGGCAGGCCGGGAATAACGCGGTGGCGGCAGCAGTATCGCCGCCGGCGTGGCCGTCGTCTCTGATGGTCCCGTCGGAGCCGAGCGAGGACGACGGCGACGAGCGCCGGGTAGTCGATCTTGATCTTCTTGACCCGGTGCTGACCACGTCCTCCGGGACAGGGCCGGGGCCGGGGCGGGCGACCGTGACCATCTGGTGCTGGCGGTGGTCGTTGAGGGGCAGTGGATGGAGGAAGTAGCGCGCGTCCTCGTCGTCGATGTCGGTGTCGGAGCCCGTGTAGTAGGCGGAGGCGACCTCGCCCTCCTCGATGTCCCGGCGCCGGTGCGGCGGCTGGGCCGGGCGATCATCATCCGCGGAGCCGGCCATGGAAGGAAACCAGATGGTAGATCGATCGACTGGCAGCGAGGAGAGAGAGCGAGAAGCTAGGGTTTTGGAATCGCACGCTGCGCTCGAGATTTTAGGGCTTGGCTTGTGTTGTGGCCTGGGTGGGGTCTGCGCTTCGCTTGTGGGTGGAGGGAGGTAGAGGGAAAGTGGGGTGCCTTATATGGAGAGCGACGGCTTGGGTGAGGGGTAGCTCCGTTGGGTGGCGGCAAGGCGCGGCGGGAGGCCGAGACGGGTGGAGAAGTAGAGATAGAGTTGGAGTCGGTAGGGTTTACGCCAGCGGGGCTTCCGTGGCGCGCGCGGCTGCGAGCGCGGGATCGCGGCGGGAAGGGGACGGGAGTCTGCTTTGGAGACGATGGGTGGCGGGGCTGGGATGGATCCAGTTTGTTACACGGTTTAAAGGGGATTCACCTGCTGTTGATTTTTTTTGACAGCGCAGCGTGGCAGAGAGATAGAGGGAGACTTCCGCGCGGGTTAAACGGTTTGACAATACTAGGCAGAGAGAGAGAGAGAGTACCGCGCGGTTTAAACGGGATCACCTGCTGTTAATTTAAGAGAGAGAGAGAGACTACCGTACCGTGCAGTTTAGACGTGATCACCTTCTGTTAATCTTTTTTTGCGGGTTATTTTCTGTTAATTTGACAGCGCGGCAGAGAGAGAGAGAGAGGAGTTAGCAGTTCTTTTTTTTTTCTTTGAGCGGAAGAAGAGATAGCAGTTTCGTATATGGAAACGAATCTTGGCCGGATCTGATCCATATTTCTTCGCCAACAAGATATAGTAAACTAGTGGAGGCAAAGGAAAGTTAATTAAACCGGTGAAGAGATTAGAGACGGAGAGAGGAGTCTTTTTTTTTAGATCGAGAGAGGAGTCTAGATATTCTTTTTTTTCCTGGCATGATAAAGCACATACCAAAAACATCGAAGCAGTCCAAACAAATCAATACAGTAGCATTATTTACTTCCTGTAAATAAATGTACTAACCAATCTCCTAATGAAGGCCCGAGAAGAATCATGCATGGCAACATATATGCTAATTTTTTGTTGGTAGCTTACCAAGCTAACCACTTGTAAAAATATGCTGCAACATGTAAATCAATGTTTCCAACAATAAACAAAATAATTCCCGAAAAATATAACGTGAAGAATATTTTGCAGCATGAGCACAATATTTGTAGCAGGCCTTTGGACTCAGTCGGGGCATGTCACGTGTGTATGCAGTGAAGCAAATGTGGTTTTGTGACATATTGAAGGGATGAAAGACAAATCGCGGGATCCCAACCGGGCCTATCCACCCGCGGGTAACGTTTCCCCAAAGCCAACCAACATGGAGCGGGGGGGGGGGGGGGGGTCCCTTTTCAGTCCAACTCCAGCTACTCCATTGATCCACGACATAACCTCGACGTTTTCATTTCACCCTTAAATTTCAATATATTTTTGTTCTAGATGTGGTATGAGAACTAGCACAGTGAGGCAACACTGAACATCATGTCGTACTCAATATTTCTGCACTGTACTAGTACTAACTAGGGATGCAGTGTACTACTAACAAGATATTGCAAATCACAGCGGCACAGAGATGACATGGGTGGAGGCGGAGTTAGACGCACCTATGATCTCCGTCGTCGTGGAGGTTGATGCCGTGGCTGCGGAGGATGGCCCGGAGATTGGTGCGTTGAGGATGCTCCTCGACCTTGTGCTCCAACTATTCAAGGCAGAAGTGGTCAATGCGTTTGCTCCTGCCCAGATTACATACACCAGTGCATAGATTTCAGAATCGAACAAATCAGATGTGCAAGAGAGGAGGGACAGGGAGGAGGGGGCTTACCTGAAGGAGGCGTCTTTGCTGCGGACGAGGAGTAGGACCAGGAGCATAAACTATCTTTTGAACTGAAAGTCCTAATTAAGTTTTGTTTGCATATTTGTGTTCCTTGTGACAAGGGCTTTGAAATAAGACCAATTTTCAATATGTGTTTACATTTTTTTTTTAAAGTTTTTGCTAAGTTTCCACAGCCAAAACTTAATAGCAATGGACGATAAAATTAGTAAACTTAAAACTAGGGAGGAGCAAGAACGCCAGCGCAAGCAGCTCGAGCGACGTGGCGGAGGAGGGCCAAGTACGCCGCGAGCGAGACCCTATGGCGTAACTCCTCCCGCGGGATCAGCTTGGCGCCGGCTTCGCGTGCAGGGGCTCCTCCATCTCCGCCTTGTGCTGAGCGCCGTGGGGGTGGTGATGGAGGGGGGTGAGGATGGAGAGGGCGAGGGCAGCAAGGAGGAAGATGAGATCGACGGCGCCGAGGAGCGGGCGCTGCGGACATGGGAAGAGGAGGTGGAAGGCGAGGCAAGAGAGAGGGGGGAACAGAGGAAACGTGCACGAGAGAGCCCTCTCCGACCCGACCAGGGGTACTTTTGGAAAGTGCAGAAAATGTTTGAACTCCGAAATTTTGTACTGGATTCTCTAAAACGACTTATAATACGGAGAAGAGGGAGTACAAAAGAACTAGACACTTTTTTTTGTGTCGATTTATTTGGCTTTGTGCATGCATGCACTTCCAGTTTGAGCGTGAGTTCTGTACTTCTTTTTTTAGAATCAAGCGTGACTTCTGTACTTCTCTTACGATCGTTTCCGAGAAAATTTCTGTCATCGCGCTTTGGTCTTTTTTCGTTCCAAGAAAGCTGATCAAGGTTAATGTGCGTGTGTGTGGTGCGCAGTGTGTCATCCTTGTATAACAGCCAGCGGACGTTACAAAACTTGATGAACAAATAGTACAATCAAGAGACAATTATCAAGTTCCACGTACCGATGAAAATTATCACACAACTTTAGACATCTCCTTGGATATTTCTGATTTAATAAATCTTCTAATGGTACCAATCTCATAACAATTTCATACATATGACTAATATGTACTGACATCAAAATACTTTCATACTCTTCGATATCAAACTGCATGCCGCATTATCGATCACTGCTTGTCGTCGACGCAGGGCTCCTCCTCCTCTTTCTTCGCCTCCGGCACGATGGTGACGCCGAAGAGCCTCACGCAGCCTGCCGGCACCGCCGGCGCCTGCAGCGGCGCAGCCGCCACCTCGGCCGGTGGCGCCTGTGGCGCCGGCCCGGGGATCGCGAGCCCGAGGACGTCCGGGGGAAGGAGGAGGCGCGCCCGCTTCCTCGGCACGATGGGCTTTCCTGTGTAGTGCTTCCTCATGTGCCCCCCTAGCCGGACGCCGCTGGTGTAAACTTCGCCGCAGACCTTGCAGGTGTGGAGCTTCTCCGGCCTGGGCCGCCCGCGGCGTGGCCAATCGGGTCGAGCCCCGCGGCTATGGCTGCAGCGGCCTCCGCCGCGATGCGACGGTTCTTGTGGCCGGCGGCGTGGCCGCCCAGCCCCTGGTGCGTCGGGAACCACCGGTTGCACTCCTTGCACGAGAACCCACGCGGGGCGGCCGTGTCCCGGTGCGCGATGATGTGCAGCGGCCCGTGGAAGGCATGCAGCGGTGCCGCGGCCGGTGGTGGGGGGACGAGTGCATGCTGCTGTGCCGGGGCGGCCCGGTGGAGGTAGGCGGCGGCTGGCTCTGGTGCTCGTGCGACCGGCGGTGAGTCGGGGTCTTGCTGCGGTGCAGGAGGCGTCGGGGCGAGGCCAACTTCCTTCGATAAAGCGGTGGGCGGTGCTGCCCCTGCCACCACGATGGCCATGGACCGATCAGAAGTACTCTGAGAAGGCTTCTGGACGCTGGCGCTGTTGCTGCTTCTGCTGCTGCTGCGGACGACCTGATCGCTGCTCCCCTGCTCCACCGTCATCGGGTCATCCGAGATCTTGGGTTCCCCGACGACAGTGGCCGTGGACACGGACACGGAGTCGGCCACCTCGTCCACGGCGCTGACCGTAGCATACACCTTCTCCTCCTCCTTGGGCTGGGCCTGCGCGTGGACCCTCATGTGGCCGTGCACGGCCTTGGAGCTGTGGAACTGCCTGTGGCAGACGGGACAGGCCGGGAATGACGCGGTGACTGCGGCAGCATTGCTGATGGTCCCGTCGGAGCCGAGCGAGGTAGTGGGCGACGACGCCCGGGTAGTCGATCTTGATCTTGACCTTGACCCGGCGCTGCCAGTGCCAACGACCACGTCGTCGAGGACAGGGCCGGGGCCTGGCCGCGCGACCGTGACCATCATCTCCTGGTGGTCGTCGTAGCGGCGCACTGGCTTTAGGTAGTAGCGCGCGGCCTCGTCGTCGGTGTCGGTGTCGGTGTCGGAGCCCGTGTAGTACCCGGAGACGACCTCGCCCTCCTCGAGCTCGACCCCGCTGCGGCGCGACTGCTGACGATCACCGGAGCCGGCCATGGAAAGAAACCAAGAAACCAGATCGGTCGATCAGCAGTGACGACAGATGGAGAGAAAGAGAGACGGCCAAAAGAGAAGCTAGCTAGGGTTTGGCGTCGCTACGCTCGAGAGTTATGGCTTGGCTTGTGTTGTGGGGAGCTTTGGCTTTGGCTACACCGCGCTTTGCTTGTGGGTGGAGGAGATAGAGGTGGAGTGGGCCGCCTTATATGGATCGTTCTGCGGCGGCAACGCCGAGACGGGGTAGAGATCGAGTAGGAGTCGGTAGGGTTTATGCGAGCGGGGGCTCCGTGGCGCGCGCGGCTGCGAGTGGTGGGTCGCGGCGGGAAGGGGACGGGAGTCCGCGATGGAGACGATGGCGGGTGAAGGAAGGAAAGGGATCGATCGAATTTGTTACGCCTACGGAAAAAGAGGGATTCTCCTGCTGTTAATTTGGCAAGAGAGAGACCACCGTACGGAATCACTTTCTGTTAATTTCACAGCGTGCCACAGAGAGAGGGATCAGATGAATCGTACTCATACAGGGAAGCAAATCTTCACCGGATCTCTGATTGGTATTTCTTCGCCAACAAGATATTTAAGTGGAGACAAAAGGAAAGTAAATTAAACCGGTGAAGAGAGTAGAGATAGAGAGGAGTATTCTTTTAGGAGAGCTGAGCGTTTAATTTGCGGAGGCGCCCAGCCCCAGCCCCAGATATGCCGCCGCATCCACCGTTGGATGTCACTTTAGCATTACTATCATCTTTTTTTTCATGGCATGTCCAAGGACAATACCATAAACATCGATGCATTCCTACCAAATCGACATAGCATGAGAAAAAAAAAAGTACCAAAGTCCCTGAGAACAATCATGCTTCGCATATGCTTTTTTTAACACGGTCCAGACGCAGACGCACATACACCATTACCCCTATAAGCACCTTCGAGAGACAGAGTCGACACATCATTTCCATTTTGGCGAAATCACCACAGACTCCATCATGGTCGACGGGAACGTCTCCTTCCACTAAATGCACATCGCCGGAAGGTCTGGAATAAATACAGAAAAATGAGAGTCGAGCCTAGGACTTAAACTCTGGTGGACTGGCGATACCATAGTCCTCCTAACCATTCAACCACAGGTTGGTTCACTCTTGGCAACATATGCTACAACATTTAAATCAATGCTTCCCACAACATGCAGAATAATTCACAAAAGAGATAACATGAAGTATATAGTTTGCAATAGACCTTCAAACTCATGGGGGCATGTCACCCGTCCGCTTGCAGCAAACCAAATGTAGATTTGTAACATACCAAAGGAATGTATTGCCATATCACGTTTTCCACAAAGCCATGCAAATGTTGGGGTGGGGGGGGGGGGGGGTGTCCATTTTCGGCTTCAACTGGAGCTATCTCACGGTTCCATGTCATAAGCGCTCGTCAACCATCGACCCATGGCGGAGGAGGAATGACTATGGTAAGCCCGGTGGAAGAAGAATTGTGAGAGGGTGGAGGCGCGGTGTCGGTGTATCTCTGAATTGCAAAATATAGTTGCTGCCTTAGACTGCCTTAATAGACGACGGTTCTCACTAAAGCTATTGCCCACTATTTCTACGAGTTAAGTTTAATCATAATTGTTTCCAGAAGCAAACTTTGGAGTTGATAATATAGCCACACCGTAGCCACCAGTTTGTCGGTAAGTAGTGAAATGTGGTTCCAAGTTTTTCTTGGCACTTGCTCTTTGTACACACATGCATATCAGAACATTATATTTCTTCACCATCGACTTCCTCTCACAATTTGTGTCTGTTTAGAGCTCACTTCTAATCACCTCTCATTTAGAACTAGGTGGTGTTTGTACTGTACAAGAGCCGATTCTGGAAAAACAATAGCAACGTGGTGATCAATGGCTAGACTCAGGTCTAAGCTCTCTTAGAACCAAGTTTTAACCATGAACTCAAATAAGATGAAGTTTTGACCACAATTTAGTCCCTTGTACAAGTTCTAAGTCGCATATATTAACCATATGAGGTTGAATGAATAAAACCGATCAATTCCCAGGGCGTCAGATTATGGACATGCTCTCTGACACGGTACATACATCATAACAAGGGAACAAAGCGAGTTTTTTTTTTTGCATGGTAATATGTGTCCCATTCATATCATAAAGATTAAAAGTACAAGTCACATAAGGACCGACATGACAAAACTGAAAAGATAACATAACGTCTCTAAGCTTGACACCAACGCTCGTCACCTGCCTCCGGCACCAGCATAGCAGCCACCGAAAGAAAAAAATGACAGATCACCTTCTCACCCGAGCTCGACGCGGCTCCGTCGCTGATATGCAGCTTTGCGGGCCTCCAAGGTGGCTCGTCAAAGACGAAACCATTACCGTTGAACGAATTAGACCGGTGCAACACCCCGGACACGCCATCGACCTTCAGATCTGGCACCTCACATGACTAAGACATCGGAGAAGGAAACCATACCTGCCATCCACGAACCATGAGCCCAGCACACGTTCGGTCTTCCAGATGTCGTGATGCAGATCACAGTACGCATCCGCTTCTCGACTACCTCCCAAGTTCCGCGCCGATGTTGGAGTAGACGTCGTCGCAACGACGGAGCCCGAAGACACTAGTCCACCACGAGGGTGATGCTGCCACCACACCATCTTTACTTGAACAAACTGATTTCTAAATCCATCATCCATTCCCAACCATAGGACCGATTGCCTCGTTGGAGACAAATCTCAACCTTCTTTATTCAGCGCCGCCATCGCCGCCTCCAAAGTGAAGACGATGAATGGCTGGAAAACCAAAGTTACTAGGGCCTAACCTAAAGCTACACGATCCACACGCGTAGATCTGGCGACCCCTCTCACCACCGACGACCGAGGTCGCCGGCGGAGGGGAGCCGCCGGAGGAACGAGGCTAAGGGACTCCCCTGGCGGCGGCTAGGGCTTCTAGTCGCAGAGCCTCTGAGGAAAAGAAAAGCGGGAACAAAGCGAGTTGAAAACTTCAAATATCGTGCAGGTCCACGGTTGCATACGTACGTATAGAAAACACATAAGCCCGCACGTATCGACTGCCTGCGTCCAGCCTCCTGATCGCCTGGTTTCCATGGCCGATTCCACTGGGCCCTGCCCTTACTCTGTATATTGTGGTCGCTAACGTGTCAAACAGGATTGAACGGGCGAGTTTGTTACTCGGTACGGATAGAGAGAGAGAGATGCGAGAGATGCGAGAGAGAGGCTACCGCACGGTTTAAACGGGATTAACTTGCTTTTTGGCGGGTGATTACATGAGGTTGGATGATTTTCCCAAAGTTGTTTCAATGACCACTTGCTTTTTGGCAGCACGGCAGAGAGAGGGGGTGAGATAGACGTTGTGCTACATGGAAACAGATTTTAGTTGGATCTGATCGATCTTTCTACACCATCAAGAATTAATATATGTATGTATATATGGAAAGTAAAGTCAGATAGTAGAGAGAGAGGAGAGGAGTCTTCTAGATATAGCTAGGAGTACCGGGAGAGGATCTGTAGCACACAGGTGCGAGGGCACCGAGCCCCTTGCGTCTGCATTTTCTTTTGGCTTTCAATTTTAATCTTTCTTATCTTGTCAACCGAAAGTACAAATTAAAATCTCCTTTCAAATAAGATCCATTTTAAATACATTTTGACCAGTTTCTAAAATTGTGTTATGTTTTAACTTCTAAAACTCAGTACAAGCGACAGACAAAATCACAACTTTAATACCTGTGGCTGACAAAAAATAGCTTAAAATTTAACTCTGAAACTTGATAGTAGCGACCACGAAAATCATATGTTTCAGAAGCAAAATCGCAAGTTTTAGAACTTAAAACTTACTGTGTGCTCGTGATCGGACGACTTTGTGGACCGCCATGCAAATCGGGCGGCCGAGCAGTCTAGGTGGGTGCGTACTTCCGCACATGCGTGCCCTTGCAAATTTCCCTAGGAGAACCGAGCGGTTAAGCATCGACCACATGGAGGCTGCAACAGATTGACTACCTCCCCCACTAGTCGTCGTTGCTGTCCTTCGAGCAACCTGTGTTGAGCTTCTGTTTTCATCTCTCTACTTGTCAGCGACCTTAGACTGATTGCTGAAGCTGTCTCTCCTGTATCTGAACCAGCAGGTGCCGACAACCGCCAGACATCTACAATAGAAGAATGCCGACCCAAATCATCAACGCCCAAGAGACTTTCTTAGTGGCTTGCTAGCCCAAACTAGACAAGTTAAAGCGGGTGTAATTTATTTGCAGTACAAATACCCGTTGTACGGCTTTGGCCAAATTGGCTGTAATTTGGATAATTGAGTCGGTGCATGGGAGGAACAACCACCTCTATATATAAATTCGAGTTGAATTCATGAATTTCCTAGCTCATGTGAGCAAGATCTAGTTACTAGTTCACAGTTCGTATTCATAGCCATCGTCCTGGGCATCACGACCACTGCACTCGATTCAGTGATCGCCGGTGCGAGCAAGCCATGGAGGAGCTGGGTATCGAAGGTCGCTTGGTCTATGAACTTCTTCGCACGGACTTCGCCATCGACTTGTAGAAAAAACTCAAGGATCAAGGTGAATCATTGCTCCGTTCCATGAGCAGTTACTGAAGGCGGACAATTCTACGCTTGATGGTCTCGTGTCGTCGAGGGTTGATGACATTTGAGAATAGCTGGCACTAGACATTGACCAGATCAAGGCAGATCTGCACAAGGCCCTTGCCTTGATCATGATCACCGGGGGAAAGCACATAACCTATATCTCCATCCCGCGGTCAGAGGTGTGCTCGATTCTATTTTGTCCCCAAAATTTTCCTCATCTCGTGATTTTCCTGTTTCGGATGCTACCGAATCATCTTCGTTTGCTCTGCATTTTGACCTTCCAAAATTTGACGGAGCAAATCCGTAGTTTTGGCAGAAGTATTACTCGCATGCATAGATGAATCTCTATGGCGGCACCTCAATTTGAAGGGGCCACTTTTTTTTTTGAAAAGAAGACTCCCCGGCTTCTGCATCAGAACAATGCATACAGCAACTTATTAAATAAGTAAATAGGTTCAATAAGGTCTTAAAGTTTCAAACAAAAAATAAAAGAGAGCTCACAGAGAGCCAAAAAGGCCAAAAACAAACTAGCCACAAAAAGCCACAACCGGCTGGCATAAGAGAGATAGGTAAATTAATTGCCTATCGTATTACATGACCGTCATCCAAACCGGTTGAAGATATCCCAAGCTACCATCTCCCAGCGGAGAGATCCAGTAACCAAACGCTCCCTGGCCTCCGTCGGAGTGAGTAGCGACCACATATGGATCAACGCAGTGGTTCGAAAAATAAACTGCAAAAAACAAATATTTGTTGATATGTTAAAAACCAAATCATTTCTGCAGTTTCAGACTGCCCACAATAAAGCACAAACTCCTACTCGAATGTGTCTTGCTGTTTCGGACCAAGGTCCGTGGCATGCATTTTTCTCGGCTATCCCCCCGACACCAAAGACTACAGTTGCTATGATCCTATCTCACATCGGGTGATCACTTCCCAACACATTTACTTTGATGAGATGGTTTTTCCGTTTCAGCAGGTACCTTCGGATGTTGCGGCTTTGCCCGCTCCCGGTGACGGCCGCTCGCGTGCTTCTCTTGGGCCGCCTCCCGGCTTTGAGAGTGACCCCCGCGCCACGGGTCGAGTTTCTCCCCGGCTGGCTGCCTTAGGGGCTGCACCCCTCCCGGCGCCCGCGACGCCCTTGGCATCCCCGGCCCCGACCGCGCTGTCGGCCTCCTCGACGCCCGCGACGCCGTCGGCCTCCCCGGCGGCCGCGACGCCCTCCTCGGCGTCTCCCGCGGCCTCGCCCGCGGCATCGGAGGTGGCAGGCTCTTCTTCGTCTTCGCCCGCCGCCGACCCAGACACGCTGACCCGCCCGATGACTCGCTCTCGGGCTGCACTTTCCGCCCGAGTACGCGGTACACCAGCGATGAGTACCTTCTCGCTGCTTCCGTCTGTAAGCCGTCTCCTCTCCCATCGTCAGCTCGAGCCGCCCTTCGGGATCCTTATTGGCTCGCTGCGATGCAGGAAGTGTTCGACGCGCTCCAACGGAACCGTACCTGGCAGCTTGTTCCTCGGCCGCCTCGTGCCAACATCATCATGGGCAAGTGGGTGTTTTGGCACAAGACTCGTCCTTCTAGATGCCTTGAATCCGTGCGCCGCTTTTCAAATGTAAGGTGGACTAGATTTTGCTCTGCTCTTTCGAACATGCTTGGCAAAAACCAACACCAAAACCTTCTCAGAAGAACTGTTCCAAATTTTGCAAACCAACACGGTGGAAGAGTATGTTCAGCGTTTTGTTGAATTATACGAGGGGTTAATACATTTAGAAAGTTTTAAACAGATTAAAAAAATTGACTTTTGGTTTCATGTCATCAAAAGCAATCTTCTCCCTCGAGACAAAGTGCATCAATATCTCAAGGATGAAGGTAAAGACTGAAACCATTTGAAACACAAGTCATTGTATCATAAGCAGTCTGTTTTGCAGCCAAGAAATTAGCGGCTTGGGTAGAACTTGTGCTCACCTGAGGAGGACTTCACTGCCACAGTTAGGTAGACCTTTAATCATGTCTAGGAAAAACAAGCAAACGACATGGGCAATTGTACAAAGATTTATTTATCCTAGTAACTAAGCACATAGCCAAAACAATTGGGTAGACCTTTAATTTGGAACTGAGTGATTGCATCTGACTAAATGTTTGTATCCCGAGGGAGTTGGCAGGGAAGGGTTTGCCACACAAACTAAGGTCTAAGATTTTTAAAGACAGATTGAGTTTATAGTCTTGTAGCTCATCCCTTTTTTTAAAGTCTTGGAGCTCCTCAACCTCCTGAAATTGTCCAAAAACAGCAAACGAATGACTAAAAGCACACAAATTCCAATCAATATCACCTGCAGAAAATGCATGTTACATGAAGCATATGAAATCAATATGTCAAAACAGATATGCACCGGCATTTGTCCTCGAGTCCCGAACACGGAATAGGATACCGTGTCTTGAGCTCCAGAATACATGTTTGGATACTAGTTCCGACCAATGAGTGCATAAATGAATTG
Source organism: Triticum aestivum (assembly GCF_018294505.1). NCBI lineage: Eukaryota > Viridiplantae > Streptophyta > Magnoliopsida > Poales > Poaceae > Triticum > Triticum aestivum. The sequence continues at coordinate 710,847,306 of NC_057800.1, forward strand.
GCGAATGGACCATCGAAGTCAACTACATATCCGGCAGTGTTCCATAATGTGGAAGTTAGGATTATATTGCAAACTTAATACAAGATTACAATCGGCTAATAGTGTATGTGACACGGCAAAGATAGTGTGTCGTACTTCCTTTTTTACTTGATATTGCAAACAAGGACTGATGAAGAATAAACACCACATAGTGTGTATCACAAACATACCTGCAGGTTCAATATGTTCCTGAGAGAAGGAACATCATAATCAGAACATTATTTTATAGAAATAAAGCTCGCAACATAGGATTGCTTTGTACGAAGAAGATTGTCCATTACCTCCTTTTTCTGTTTGATACTAATGCAACACTGGAATTGTCAGAAAGCTACCATCAGAAGTGTTGTTTCTCTCCAAATGAGGCACAGTTTGCAGAATGAAATCATGCTACCAACAGAACAAGTAAACCTGCTGTCAAATGCTCCAATTATTCGGGTCTGCTGATAGTTCTTCAAAAAGAAAGATTCCAGAATGATTTGCCACTAGTAGAAAAAGGGTCAAACGTGAAGCACATTAGTGCCGGTTTGAATTTGATAGAGACAGCCTATGGCCTGTTTGAAATTTTTTAGAATCCTCAAATTCCAAAACGAAAAAAAGATATGGTCAAATTTCAGTTTTTTTAAAAAAATTGGTTAAATATGATCAAACTACTTATTCAAGAAGTATTAATGTTACTACATAATTATTCAAGAATATTAGTGTTACTAAATAATTATTTCAATTTTTTAAATTTTGGTCAAATCTAGTCAAACTATGGTCAAACTTATTCAAGAAATATTAGTGTTACTAAATAATTACTTTTTTTAGAATAATAGTTTCAAACTCAAACGGTGAAACATGTGACCTAATGCTCAAACTAAACTGCTGAGGGTTAATAGGATTGACAGCTTACATTTGTCAGGAAAACAACAAGTGCAAACTTAAAATATAGGGGGAATAGAACTCCAAAGTTAAGCGTGCTCAGGCTAGGGGAGTGAGAGTATGGGTGACCGGCGGGAGTGAGAGGATGGGTGACCGGCCGGGAAGTCAGGCGATTTGGAATGAGTGATCCACACTTGAGCAGTTAAGAGAGGTGATTAGAGACTAAATCATCAAATAATTCAGAAAAATTAAAAATCAATTTTTTTTCCAATTTTTTTTAAAAAAAACAGGGCGCGAGCTCACGCCACGTGGTGGCACTTTAGCGCCGCTTCGTGCCGAACCGGTACTAAAAGGGGGGGGGGGGGCTTTAGTGCCCCCCTAATGCCGGTTATGAAACCGGCACTAAAGGCCCTTACGAACCGACGCTAAAGTTCCGTTTTCTATTAGTGTGCCATAATTTTCCATCTAGCAAATTCCTCCTTCATAAAATTTCCCAAAAGCGAAACCCTGCAGCTACCACATCCAAACCGTAACATGTCATTGCAGAAATAAGTGCACTGTAATAAGAGAGAAGAAAAATTAGCAAAACTTTATAGGAAATCATTAGTCCAGCTTGCAAAAAAAAATGTACAAACGCAGAAGGATGTGAATGGGCTACAGATTCGGTGTGTAAACTAATGGCTGCATGCAATGTGAATGGAAAAATGAACGAAAAAGCATAAGTTGATTTTTGGTGCTTATGGGCAGATTGACTTGAATGCATGTGTGATCCTAAGAGCATCTCCAGCCGCGCCCCAGAAAGGCCTCCCCAGGCGATTTTTTCGCGCCGGCGCAGAAAAATAGGCTCAGCCGCGCCCTCAGGAGCCCGATTTTCACCGGCTTGGGCCGAAATTAGCGCCGGCGGACCTAGGCCGAACCCGACGCGCTGGGGGGCGCTCTGGGACGCCGGGGCGAGCGGTTTTGGTGCGAAAGAGCCGCGGGCCCGCCGCGTCAGCGACACCGCACGTCGTCTTCCCCCCACGCCTCGGTTTCCCGCGGGGAAACAATGGCAAGGCTGCCGCCGGTCAGCCTTACCATTGATTCCTCACGGGCGGCGCCGACGTCTCCCCTCCCTCGCATGCGTACACACGGGCGCGGCGCGGCTATATAAAGCCGGCGGCTTCCCTCTCCTCTGGCCACACCATCCCTAGCCCTAGCCGCCGAGCTCTGCCTCTCCCGAGAGCCGCCGCCGAGCCCCCCTCTAGTGAGCGCCGCCGTCAAGCCCTCGCTCTCCCTCCCCTCCCGATGGCCGAGCGTTTCCCCGGAGACGAGGCGGCGGCCAACGGCTTCGGCCGCCGCTCGGTCCGCGAACAGGAGTCTTGGCTCCTGTTCCAGGCGAACATCCCGGCGCCGCCGGACATGCGCGCCGGGCCGACGGGCTGGAAGCTCAGCAACGGCGGAGTGCCCATTCCCCCGCTGTCCGACGCTGTGGCCAAACCCGGGTACTTCACCGAGGAGGTCGACATCGTGCGCGCCTCCCTCACCGACGCCCAACTCTCCCTCCCCCAGTACGCCGCCGACAACCATGCGGCTTGGGCGGCGTACTTCGAGCGCCATCAGCGGCAGTGGCTGGCGTCCACCAACGACGCGGCGGTGGTCGGCGGCCAGAAGAACAGCAAGGGGCGCCACCTGTGGTGGGGCGTCCCCGGCCGCACACCCGAGGGCGGCAACGACCCACCGTTGGCATACCCCCCGGCGAGGGCGGCCGCCCAGGCGCACCATCGACGCGACCGGCCATGGGCGCCAAGGAGGTTCGGCTCCTCCTCCTCGCGCTCTTCCTCGCACTCCTCCGGCACTCCGGCGTTGCTCGGCGTCAAGGCCGAACCCGCGGCGGAGTCGTCGCTCGGCCGACGCACTCGCAGCGCCGGCATCGTCATCAGCGAGGGCGGCCGGCGCGCCTCCTCGTCGGCTCCTCCTCCGCGCTTCGTCAAGCCAAAGACGGAGCCGGGGCTCGCACCGGTGAAGGCAGAGCCGGGGCTCGCCGCCGTGAAGACGGAGCACGGCGAGGTCGAGCGCGACGACGACGCGACCCTTGAATGGGCAGGCCAGGACTCTCTCAAGATGACGATGGAGCGCCAGTGCGCCGCCCTGCAGCGCTTCGCGGAGCGCCGCCGGGGCCGCGACGAAGGAGGAGTCGTCGTCATCGACGACAACGACGACAACGACACGCCACCGCCGCCACCAGTCCGCCATGGCGACGCCGGGTCCAGCAGGGGCGCCCGCGTCAAGGAGGAGAAGGCCGACGACGAGGATGGCGGCGACGACGGCGAATACTCGGTGTTCAGCAAATTTCTTTTAGATTAGTTTATATATTTGCTATGTAATGAAAATCGGCGAACTTTGTCCAAATATATGCCCAAGTTGACCGAAATTTGTCGTATTTAGCCGAACTTCGCCCAACTGTGCCAAAATTTGCTATATTTTTTTATTTAATCGCGTCTGGGGGCGGCCCTTGGGCCGGCGGCTGAGGACCAACTCGCCCCCCAAGCCCATTTTTTGCACCGACTCACCCCCAAGCGACGATTTTAGGCGCCCCCTGGGCAGGGCCGTACCTAAGAAAACGGAGGCCCGGTGCAAGGTCAAAACGTGGGCCCTCAATTTTACATATTTTTCTTGCTCTTTTCTATATCATGATTCATACTTCTTAATTCCAAAGTCATTTCAGAAAGTAAAACAAAGAGAAATAAAAACTGAACATGGAGATAATAGGGAATGAAGTAACCAGACAAATGTGAGAAATAAACTATGGGGCGGCACCGTGTGTAGCTTTCGCTTTTTTTCTTGACGAACCAAAATTTGGCTCGCAAAATAAAAAATTGGCGACCAAGAACTCATAGGCTCCAACTTTAGTTCAGGCTCCAGTTGATGTTGATGCACACAGGTCACATGGGCTTGCAACTGGCAGCGACGGAGGTTGAGCAAAACACTGATCTGCTGGCCTGCTGATTTGAGATTTGAAAACATAACACCAAATAAACAGATGGGGGTTGAGAATAGAACGTTGCCTATTTTGTTGTTCATCGCAACATTATATTGGGGAAGTCTTGAAGAATTAATAGGTGGGGATTGGGAATGGAATTACTAGCAAAGAGTAGAGATTGATGAGGATTTAATACTTGAGAAGGGAAACGAGCCTGAGGTTTGTGGAAGACAAAGAGCTAGAGAGCCAAGTGAGAGGAGAGGAGAGGCTGGATAATTATTTTGTGCAAGTTCCAATATACTTACTAGTTGGCTGAGTTAATTCAATGCCTAGAGAGAGTAGTACTAGTAGTACATTCCCTACTCCTACTTTGATTATTCAACGCTCAACGCTAATTACTACTCTTACTCCTGCTCCTCCTACTAAATTATCAGTTGATTAGTAGGAAATATGCCAGGATTTGGGGCCCTGCTGATTTGGGGGCCGTGCACACCCTGCATAGGTGCCTGATACGGGCCTGCCCCTGGAGGCCAACGGCTGGAGATGCTCTAATGCACATAGCTCCACAATGTTGACACTTGACGCAGATAAATCTACCACTCTACAGTTAAAACATGCAGCCCGTCAGGTCTCGGAAGAGCTAGGCAAATGGGGTGGCATGCATCACCTCAAATTAATACTGGGCGTGGGTTACATACATGTTTCTTGAGAAGCCAATCCAGAAGTCTGAAGAAAATTAACAATGCAGCAGGAGGGGCAAGACGACGCCGACAGGGAAGATGAGCAGGATGGGCAATAGTATGTCGACCCCTTTCTCTCTCTTTCCGCGTTTCCCCATCGAGGTCCAAATCCGGATTGCGGAGGCTGAAAATAGGCTTTTGTCACCACGTAGGATGGGGGAGGCGTTCAGCCTCGGCCGTGGCTCATATGCTCCCCTGGCTCGCGGTGGCGGCGGCCCCTGACCACCTCGGCAATCGGCAGTCGGCGGATTCCTCCCGACGGCGTGGTCGTCATTCGCGTCATACAGAGAGGAGGGAGGCGGAATGGCGTCAGCGGCGGCGGCTAATGACGGAGGAGGAGGGAGGAGTGCGGCGCTCGTGAGGTGCAGCGCAGCTGTGTGGATCACGAAGAAAGGGGGCAGGGTTTGTGCGTTGCGGTGGGCTAGCGAATGGGCTGGGAGAACAGGCCCAGTTAACAACAGGGCTGCGTTTCGGCCTCGGGAGCAGCAGCCCATAGGACAGTTGGGCCAGTATTTACCAGATGCGGAATAGATGGCTTTACACAGTAGATCTGACGGCTGAAATGTCTAGATCGCGAAAACGGGCGGCCGGAAGCCCAAATCACTTGTTGATTTGATTTTGCAGGGCCTGGTGACGATGATAGAGCCTGGCGATGATGGCTAATAGAAATTGTTACTGAATTATCATGTCAATTTAGATCACCAAATAGGTAGAATTGCTCAAGTAGAAATGTACAATTCACGTTTCAGTTACAATTTAAGCTTATTGGCCATGTTCATAACTTTCTAATAACTGAGGCAGAGTATGTTTTCTAGAAATGATCCATCGTAACCAAATGTCTCACCACCTAATGTTGCATTGAGAAGCTACAGTACAAAAACCTAGCTAGATGTAATCTTTAGTTTGTGCACTTAATATCCATTGCTATATTTATCAGCATATTAGAAGTTGACTCTATTTTGTTTATGTGTCAAAGACTTCTTCAGTACTTCCTTTGTGCAATACGAAATGGTTTCTTTGTTCATTTACAAGATACAAGAAAAATCATTTACAATATGGAAATGCGTTCAATAAATCTGAAATAATCATTTACACCCTATTAGCTATTCATATCTTCTATTATCTCTTCTACTTTTAGTTTGTTGAATGCTCAAATGGTTTCTTGCCCGCTGCGTACTGTAGGGACTGATAATTCCAGTACATTCTTCATGCTAATTAGGGATGAACCATGCGTACAAGCAATACCGATTGTTTTCTTTATTAAGGTTACTATGCAAAAATAAATTTTGGCCTCCTTTCTGTTATCCCCAGTGCTATCATTTATCAACTCTTTGCATCATTCAAAATAAAGCAAAATCCATTTGATGAGAAGGAATGGAATTTGATAGCTATATTCTTAAGTGATGCTATTGTGTTTACTTGCTAGCTCAGATCAGCTAAGCATAATACTACTTGGTTTGGTTGGTTGCTATTTAATTAATCATGTAAACATGGTCTTTCTCTTCTACATGCACCATCTGTATCTTTTATTTATTATTAAAAACAAAAAGGGGGAAGCATAAAAAAACAAGTGCATGTATTTTCTATTTTTTTGATGGAGTTCATTGCAGTGCAATTCTCTGTATTGCCACTTGTGATGCTAGAGATCTGTAAATATGAATGCTAATTGTCCTCTCTTTAAGGTTGTGTGTTGCAGAATATGTGATGAACTGATTTTCCACTATGGTATAAGTTTTGCATTCACTCAGGCATGTGATTTATTATAGAATAGCCTTTATGGATGTTGTCGATTTTCTCGAATGATAATGGTATTTTCAAGCTTAGTCAACTGCATTACAGAAATAGCATTTTTGTCCGTGCTTTTATTGAAAAACATTAGGACCAGTGTCGCTTATGTATTTTCCGATCTTTCTCTGCTATATATTGCATGTATTAAGTTTCAATTATTGTTGATGAACTCCCATATTCTATGTTGGAAGAATATCTTGCACTTTTACAACATTGTATAGTTAAGATCATCTAGAAGAACCTTGAAAGTAGGATAATATTTTGAGGTTACGCTAGAATTCCTTGTTGTTCTTTAATCATTTTACTCGTGAAGATTATTGTTTGTGTACAATATCGTGTGATGCAAAGAGAATAACATATGGTTGGAAGTTTTTGATAAAGCTACATGTTATAATTAGTCTCCATAGGATCTACAATTTTTTAATCATTTTATTTGATAAGTGGATGGGCCATGTGCCATGAAAGTAAATTTGCAACACTAACGAAAACTGAATCTAATCTGTTGCCTCTCATGCCATCAGTTGTTTGGACCGTTCATTTTTAAGATTGGTCTGTTTCTGGCCGTTGGATGCACGTGGGTCTCTGTTTTGTGTGAAAACGTGACCACCAGCTGGGCCTGATGTCTTAAGAGCAGCTATTTTGGAGTATTGTCGTTAATTGGGCCAGACAACCCATCTAAGGCCTTGTACAATGGAAGATGCTTAGAGAGATGTTTAGAAAAATAAACCGAGATTTTCTCAGGCACCGGTGCCTATTTCTATAGGAGAGACGCTTAGTTAAGCGTCTACCCTGTACAAATAAGCACGGGTGCTTAAGGAAAGTCTGGTTTATTTCTCTAACCACCTCCCCTAAGCACCTCTCATTGTACAAAGCCTAAGGAAGCCACAGGAGGCGGTCGACGGAGCCCAGTCGCGCGAGTGGATCGAGCACCAAGATCCCAACCGAGGCAAGCGAGGAGGCGCGCGAGGATCGAACGCGACGCGCTTCAGCCGAGGTTGCAAGGGAAGCCGATCCAGCCGACGAGGGAATCCAGTGGACACGCCGGATGCGGATGAATCAGAGGCCCGGTCGATCCTCAACGAAGTGGGAAGGAGGACGCGTGCGATGATGGCCGACAACGCATCTGATTGGAACTGATCGCAATCGTACTTCAGTTTCTAAGAGCGCATTCATGGCGATTGTTATGCCCATCCTTTCCGCCGTCGAGTGGTACTTCTATATTGTTCCTCCCATAACAATCCTCAGTCACCCTCTCTACTCCGACAGCACAAGCATCTTTCAGCATCATGCTCTGGTATTACTTATGCATGATTCCTTAAGATTCGTCATTGAGGTTTACAATCGTTCATTATTATTTTAGTTGTTCTTTAAGATTCGTCATTGTGCCCTACATGAGTCCCTATCAAAATTTGCATGTGTTAACTCTGTATGTATGTATGCAATTTGATATTTTATAATACTAACATTTGTCCACTTTGTCCTAAAGTAGTTTTTGTTGCTTGGAGGTGAGCAGAGCGAAGGTGTCCCATTATCATGATTCAGCGGACTCATGTTATTCTCTTTATTGTCAATGCAACCGATTCCAATTTATATCTCTTCTTGGAATAAAAAAAATGCATATATGAACCTGACTTCTTATGTAGCTATGTTCAATCAACACAGCAGCATGTTTTTGTTGGGCTGCAGACATCCCCATTCTGCGACAGGTGATACATAGGGAATTAGGATTTTAGAAAATTTGCATCCAGAAATCTTCGGAAGTAAAACATGTAAATGTGGACAAGTATGAAAGCAATACAAAAGACAACATTTTAATTTTCAAGTTATAAAGTGGAATCCATAGATTACACATGAATGTTGTCTCCTAAAAGTGAATAATAACAAGACATCCGTTCATTCAAATTGGTGAATATTTCTCAAGATGGGTAAGATTGACTTTCTCAGATAGTGTGCAGTATTATGACTGCCCCTTGGACTACATACATGTTTGTCTCTATGTTGTGAACTTGCAAGACCTGGAAGAACCAACCTATATGTTTAAATTTTGAAATCTTGGTGATGTTGTTTTCCCCCTCTTTGCGCACACTTCTCCTATTGTTTTAGCGACAAACACTTCATTGCTAATCAGCCTTTCAATGACTATATCCTTTTTGGCTGATAGTCTCCTTAAACCTTTAAATCAGTTTTTCTAACTGGTGCTCAATATAATGGATTATTTATGTATGTTTCTTAGAAAACATTGCTCCTTGAATAATACCCCATGATACTTAAACAAGCTATATGTCACTTTTACCAGTTCAGTTTGGTGGTGGTTTATATTGAGGATTTGATCATTGCTCATGCATGCTAAAAGATTTATCTGACATGCAGTTTTGTTCAGGTACATTTCATTCTTTTGTACAATGAAAACTATTGTTGGTATATTTGATAGCTAGACTGTGCACATAAGTGTAGAGGCCATTAGTTATGTTGTTCAAGCTATGTTGGTATCTGTTTGAAGATTAATTCCAGTTGGATATGTTCCATTGTCATCTGACATTTAATAGTAAAATATACTATTGAAAATTAGTTAAATATACATTGAACAGTTCAAATAAAGAAATGTCATGTCAGATAAGTTAAGCTGACTACATATTTGTCAATGGCTTTCTCAAATGTAGGTTTCAAATCAAATGTCATTCAAAACTCATCCTTGAATTACTTTTATACTTGAATAACCGGACTACATCATGGAGTTGTCGTCTTTGAAGTTTGATGAAATAAGGCCCATGGTTGTTTGTTTTCCACTCTTAAATTGCCTTTAGTTTGAAATAAGGCCCATGGTTGTTTGCTTTCCACTCTTAAATTGCCTTTTTGACAACAACAAAAAACTATACTAATAGGACTTTTGATTTCCCTTCTTCCTGTACTTTTTCTATATCACAAAGAATTGTTCATGCCTTATCTGTCCATTTCATGTTGACATTTCAACTTGACCATTACGAGAGCATCATGATTTTATTTATGATTATTGCTGTTGTAGAGGTGTTAAATATATAAAGTATGAAAGGTGTAATTTCATGAAAGTACTTTGTAATATCAGCTTCCTTTGCCTGATAGATGTTGCTTTACAGTCTTATTTGTCGGCATTTTGTTCAGCGAGTTAATGCTTTTTCCATGCTGTGAGGTCATATATGTTGCAGGCACAGAGCAGCAAAGATTTTTCCATAGACACAAAAGCAATGCTCCGGCTGTAGCATTAATTACACACACTCGTATTTCCTAGGCTGCTATATAAATACGTACAAAAGGATTGCTATATCAAATACACGTTTATGATCAATGCGTATTATCTTCCTTCTGACAATGCTTACCCTGCTTACAGTAATCTAGATGGGTCTGGTTCCTTTTAATATCAATATTTGTCATCAGATTCTGATATACATTGTTTCAGTCCAAAATATACAGGGTGCACATTTTCTACATTTAATTTCGACTAAGACTTTCTTTTCTTGGTGGTATGATCACTTACCAGTAATTTGATGGTTATCTATATATATATATATATATATATATATATATATATATATATATATATATATATATATATATTGAATTTTCATAGCATTTTAACCTCCGATATCAATATATTTTCATAATATAAATTGTTCAATTTCATTTCCAATGTATTTTACTCATATATTTTTATTATTTCATAATATGAATGGTATGACAAATATATGATTTAGTCGTTTGCAAAAAATAAATTCTTGACTCATGTATTTTTCAAAATTCCTTTCATTCTTTTAAAAATAGACGGGCACGGCAACACGCGCCATCAATGATCTAGTCATAAGTGATGTCCCGACCAGATTCTTTCAACGTCAATGATTTTACTTTTTGGCAAGATACTTTGGAGGTACGTAAAGCTATAGATCAGCGATGGATCAACGTTGAGGTCAGGTAAAGAGGCGATCTGTCCACTTCTTCTAGGGTGGCTGCTACGGTGGTGCTGGAGTTGAGTGACGGGCATTGGTATCTTGCTCAAGGGTTTCTTCAGCCAAGACTAGCTAAGGGTAGTTTTTGCAATAGCTAGGGTTGTCCTATATTTTTTGGTTCTATCAATTCCGTGTTTAAGTGGATCGTAATTTGATATTTATTTTATAATTGAGACACACATTACATCATGAAAGGAAAAATCAAGGCTACAGATCAACATGACCTCGTGTGTCCCGCATGACCGCCCAGGACCTGTGTATTGCGTACGCCGGATCGTAGGCGCATACACGATATTAGAGCAACTCTAGCAGACCCCGCATCCCGCCCCGATCCGCAAAATAACTGCCAAAGTGCGGGTCGGGGCGCGAAAAACGTCCCGATCAGACCACGCATCCCGCCCCGGCCCGCAAATTTTTTTGCGGGGCACGGCAAAACATCTCCCCCAACCTCTAGATTCACGGGCTAGAGGGACGACCCGAGCTCAGCCCCTATCCGCAACGAGATTTGGTGGGAGGGACATTTCAGCGTGGCCGTTCCCGCTACCCCCGCCCTCCGCCACCATTGCCCCGCCACCGCACGCTCCCCAGCCGTCCTTCACCACCATGGATGACTCCCTGCTGTCCCCCGTCACGGTCGAGGTCGCTAGCGCTCCTTCTCCTCGGGCGGATCTCGTCGCCGGCCCTATTGGCCCCGCCATGGCCTAAGGTCAATCCGCGCCTGCCCGCAAGCGGCAGGGCAACGTGGTCGTGCAGGGCAGCGCTCCGGTAGCCCCTCCCCCAGAGGGCCCGCGCTCCAGGCGCCAACGCTGCTGCGTGATCTCGGCCGGCGGCGGAGAAGGTCGCAAAGGTCGCCGGCGTCAAGAGGAAGAAGATTCTGGCCACAAAGAAGCCGCCTCCTTCATCTGCTCACTCCGGCCTGGAAAGAGGTGCCCCGGGGATGCCGCTCAACGGTGCCGCTCCCCCCACAAGCGAGGTGTTTGACGAAATGGCCGGCAGGTATGTGTCTTCGATCATGGCAATTTTCTTTGCTTTTCGCCATTTTGCGATAGCTCGTGACTGGTTGTGCTTCAATATAGCGGTGGTTCGAACAATGCAACTGCCGAGTTCGTGAACTTGTTGGACACCAACGCCGTTGACATGGATCAAGTCCCGTTTGAAGCATTCGACTACAATGAAACGGAGGCCGGCGTGGACAATCATGGTTTTCAGGACGATTTACAGGAGATCGAAGAGGAAGCATATGAGCAATCGCAAACAAAAACTGGGAAAAGCCAGAGATTGAAGAACTACACGATCTTGAAAGATCAAGTTCTCATCAATGCATGGAGTGCCGTGTCTCTTGATGCATGCACGGGTACTTCTCAAACTGCCAAGAGGTATTGGCAAAGGATCAAAGATCAATACTTCTGCATGATGGCAAAGTACCCCAATAGGACTCCACACACATTTCGGTCTCTTCAAGGTCGTTGGGAGAATATCAAGCCTATGTGCAGCTGTTAGGCAGCTTGCTTGGAGAGCAAGTACACAATGCACCTCCAAGTGGAGCCGTGGAATCCGACTATGTGAGTTTGTTTTGCCTTTGTTCAACTTGTGCATCATCATATTACATCATATGAAATGATTGCATCATTTCACTTTGTTCACATTGTGTAGAAAAAAATGCCCAACATAGATACAAAGACATGGATGCTTCGGAAGGCAAATTCTTCAAACTAGAGCATTGTTGGGAGTTGCTCCAAATGTGCGATAAGTGGAAGTTGATCGATAAAGAATCCCCACAGAAGAGAGGCTCACTTACAAACATGGATGATGACGAGGATGATGATGGCCCAAGAAATTTGAACAAGCCCGATGGCGACAAGAAGACTAAGGAGAAGATGAAGAGAGAGCATGAAGCATCGAGCTTGAGGGAGAAGATTGATGCCATGGTGTAATCAAATGAGTTGATGTTGTTGAAGTCATTGGAGATCAAGAAAGAGTTGGCCAAGATGAAGGAAAAGGAGAAGCAAGAAAAGTGGCAATTGCTCAAGGAAGAGGGGCTGCGCAAAGCGGCCATTGAGGATAGAAGAGCACGTGGCGATGAAAACAAAGCCATGTCCAAGTTGCTCGCCGAAGAGAACAAGATCATGTCAATGAACCGCAATGACGTGGACGACCTCACCAAAACATGGCATGATATGGCAAGGAGAGAAATCTTGAAGATGAGAATGGTTGTGTCGGCCGGTGCGTGTTACAGTTCCAGAGATGTTTTCTCTGCTGGCAATGTCGATGATTTCGGTGCGGGAGTTGGAACAAGCGCCAGAGGTGGATTCAGTGGTTGTGATGAACTTCAAGATGGACTCGATGGTGGGAGTGAAGATCGACCAAGATGATGTCGGACGTGGTCGTCACTTTTGCAAGACACTCTTTTGCATTTGTCCTACTAAACTGAGGCTTTTATTTGCGCGTAAACTGTGTTATGTTGTTTGAATTTAAACTTATTTGTGGGCACCAATGTCAAAGTTGAGAATTGGGCATTTTCTGTTTGCGGGTCGACACGGCGGTGCCCGTGCAGACACCACAAAAGCCAACTCGTAAAAAAGTATATCCTTTTATACGGGTCCGTTTGGGGGTCTGCATCTGCGGCCGTGCGAGTCAGCCCGCAAAAAGCCGTTTTCCACGAACTGCAAACGCGTTTTGCGGGCCGGCCGAATGCGGGGCCGGGTAGAGTTGCTTGTCAGTACTTCATATGTTCATATCCATAACCAAAATAATAGGTGCGGATAAGCATGTCTTAATTAACCACCATATAATGGGATACTAATAGGATCCAGTTTATCCCCTATACTTAGCAAAACTATAAATTTATACTAGCAAACTAGAATAATAATAAGCTTCGCGTCCACCCATTTACCTGTTTTAATGTTTCAATATATGTTATTAATGTTGGGGAACGTAGTGATTTCAAAAAATTTCCTACGCACATGCAAGATCATGGTGATGCATAGCAACGAGAGGGGAGAGTGTTGTCTACGTACCCTCGTAGACCGGAAGCGGAAGCGTTAGCACAACGCGGTTGATGTAGTCGTAAGTCTTCACGGCCCGACCGATCAAGCACCGAAACTACGGCACCTCCGAGTTCTAGCACACGTTCAGCTCGATGACGATCCCTGGACTCCGATCCTGACGATCTTGATGTTCTACCGTCGCAGGGCTTCGCCTAAGCACCGCGACAATATTATCGAGGATTATGGTGGAGGAGGGCACCGCACGGCAAATAGATCTCAAGGATCAATTGTTGTGTCTATGGGGTGCCCCGCTGCACCCGTATATAAAGGAGCAAGGGGGGAGGCAGCCGGCCTAGGAGGAGGGCGCGCCAAGGGGGGAGTCCTACTCCCATCGGGAGTAGGACTCCTCCTTCCCTTGTTGGAGTAGGAGAGAGGTAAAGAGGAGGAGAGGAACAAGGAAAAGGGGGCTGCACCCCTTGTCCAATTCGGACCAGAGGGGGAGCGCGCGCCTCCTTCCTTTTGGCCTCTCTCCTCTATTCCCGTATGGCCCAATAAGGCCCGGCGAATTCACGTAACTGTCCGGTACTCCAAAAAATACCCGAATCACTCGGAACCTTTCTGATGTCCGAATATAGTCGTCCAATATATCAATCTTTACGTCTCGACCATTTCGAGACTCCTCGTCATATCCCCGATCTCATCCGGGACTCCGAACTCCTTAGGTACATCAAAACTCATAAACTCATAATATAACTGTCATCGAAACCTTACGCGTGCGGACCCTACGGGTTCGAGAACAATGTAGAAATTACCGAGACACGTCTCCGGTCAATAACCAATAGCGGAACCTGAATGCTCATATTGGCTCCCACATATTCTACGAAGATCTTTATCGGTCAAACCGCATAACAACATATGTTGTTCCCTTTGCCATCGGTATGTTACTTGCCCGAGATTCGATCGTTGGTATCTCAATACCTAGTTCAATCTTGTTACCGGCAAGTCTCTTTACTCGTTTCGTAACACATCATCCCGCAACTAACTCATTAGTTGCAATGCTTGCAAGGCTTATAGTGATGTGCATTACCGAGTGGGCCCAGAGATACCTCTCCGACAATCGGAGTGACAAATCCTAATCTCGAAATACGCCAACCCAACAAGTACCTTCGGAGACACCTGTAGAGCACCTTTATAATCACCCAGTTACGTTGTGACGTTTGGTAGCACACAAAGTGTTCCTCCGGTAAACGGGAGTTGCATAATCTCATAGTCATAGGAACATGTATAAGTCATGAAGAAAGCAATAGCAACAAACTAAACGATCACGTGCTATGCTAACGGAATGGGTCAAGTCAATCACATCATTCTCCTAATGATGTGATCCCGTTAATCAAATGACAACTCATGTCCATGGTTAGGAAACATAACCATCTTTGATCAACAAGCTAGTCAAGTAGAGGCATACTAGTGACACTCTGTTTGTCTATGTATTCACACATGTATTATGTTTCCGGTTAATACAATTCTAGCATGAATAATAAACATTTATCATGATATAAGGAAATAAATAATAACTTTATTATTGCCTCCAGGGCATATTTCCTTCAGTCTCCCACTTGCATTAGAGTCAATAATCTAGTTCACATCGCCATGTGATTTAACATCAATAGTTCACATCACCATGTGATTAACACCCATAGTTCACATCGTCATGTGACCAACACCCAAAGGGTTTACTAGAGTCAATAATCTAGTTCACATCGCTATGTGATTAATACCCAAAGAGTACTAAGGTGTGATCATGTTTTGCTTGTGAGGGAAGTTTAGTCAACGGGTCTGCTACATTCAGATCCGTATGTATTTTCCAAATTTCTATGTCAACAATGCTCTACACGGAGCTACTCTAGCTAATTGCCCCCACTTTAAATATGTATCTTGATTGAGACTTTGAGTCATCTGGATCAGTGTCAAAACTTGCATCGACGTAACCCTTTACAACGAACCTTTTGTCACCTCCATAACCGAGAAACATATCCTTATTCCACTAAGGATAATTTTGACCAATGTCCAGTGATCTACTCCTAGATCACTATTGTACTCCCTTGCCAAACTCAGGGCAGGGTATACAATAGGTCTGGTACACAACATGGCATACTTTATAGAACCTATGGCTAAGGCATAGGGAATGACTTTCATTCTCTCTCTATCTTCTTCCGTGGTCGGGTTTTGAGTCTTACTCAACTTCACACCTTCTAACACAGGCAAGAACTCCTTCTTTGACTGTTCCAGTTTGAACTACTTCAAAATCTTGTCAAGGTATGTACTTACTGAAAAACTTATCAAGCGTCTTGATCTATCTCTATAGATCTTGATACTCAATATGTAAGAAGCTTCACCGAGGTCTTTATTTGAAAAACTCCTTTCAAACATTCCTTTATGCTTTGCAGAATAATTCTACATTATCTCCGATCAACTATATGTCATTCACATATACTTATCAAAAATGCTGTAGTGCTCCCACTCACTTTCTTGTAAATACAGGCTTCACCGCAAGTCTGTATAAAACTATATGCTTTGATCAACTTATCAAAGCGTATATTCCAACTCCGAGATGCTTGCACCAGTCCATAGATGGATCACCGGAGCTTGCATATTTTCTTAGCACCTTTAGGATTGACAAAACTTTCTTGTTGCATCATATACAACTCTTCTTTAATAAATCCATTAAGGAATGTAGTTTTGTTTATCCATTTGCCAGATTTCATAAAATGTGGCAATTGCTAATATGATGCGGATAGACTTAAGCATAGATACGAGTGAGAAACTCTCATCGTAGTCAACACCTTGAACTTGTCGAAAACCTTTTTGTCGGGTGGTAGGTGCGACATATGCCAACGGGTGGCTTATCATTGTGGGAGCCAGTAGGACGTCGCCGGTGCCTGGAAGCGGGATGAGGCGAAGACATGCACGCCGGCGAATCTTACCCAGCTTCAGGGCTCTTCGTGGAGATAACACCCCTACTGCTGCTCTGCGGGGTCTCCGCATGATCACTAGATGAACGAGTGGCTACCAGATGCTCCTTGAGATGTTTGGCGAGAAGAAGAAGAAGGGCACGGCTAGCTCTCCTCTCCTCTCTATGTGGTGTCTAAAACTAGCTCAGATCAACCCTTTGCATGGGTGCCCCGGGGGGTTTATATAGGCCCACCCCCGGGGGTACAATGGTAATCCGGCTGGGCGTGGGCCCTAGCCGTCTGTGTCTACGCTCGCCGGCTTCTGCACCGGCTGGTGGGGCCCGCCGGCTGGTGGGTCCTGCCGGCTGCTGGCTCCTTGGTCGACAGGCAGGCCCCACTGTCAAGGGCCTTGTCGGTGGCTGATTACTGTTGCCTCAAACCTGGTGACGAGGGCTTCACCGAGGTGGGCGTGGCTACAGTGCCGCCGCGCGGCGGGCGATCGCTATAGCCTCACCACGTCTTGTCTCCTTAATGGGGCGTCTCCTCCGAGGGAGGAGGCAAGCCGGCTGTGGGGAGCCGGCCCTGTCTTGGGCCGACTGGGGGAGGCCTGGCCGCCTTCGGGTGTCTCTCCGCCTGAAGGGGCCCACCGCCCGTGGGCCACGCTGGCAGCCCGTCGTGGGTGGCATCAGGGTCAACATGGCAACAGTGCCGTGCCGGACGGGTCATGGCCACCCCGTACGGCGCACTGTGCCAGGCGTGCTCCGGGATTCGGGGGTGGCAGGCTTTACTGTAGCCACGCCCCGCCACATTGCCGTTATGTGGATGTAGACTTCGAGGGTACGATCTTGACCGCTTTGTGGGAGCCGGCTTCTTGGAGTCGGCCTTCTCGCGGCCGGCTTCTTGGAGTCGGCCCTCCCGCGGCTTTCTTCATGAGGGCTAAAGCCGGGCCTCCTTCCGATAGTCGGCCTGGGAGACAGCCAGCAAGGGGAAGGCGGGCCCACGTCTTGGATTCTTGAGGGATGGATCGGCTCGTAATTTTTTCAGTAGGGCCAGGGGGAGCCGGCTAGGCTACCCGTGGTCGTTTACTCCAACACTTTTGCGACAATTCTAGCTTTGTAGATAATAACAGTACTATCAGCGTCCGTCTTCCTCTTGAAGATCCATTTAATCTCAATTGCTTGCCGATCAACGGGCAAGTCAACCAAAGTCCACACTTTGTTCTCATACATGGATCCCATCTCAGATTTCATGGCCTCAAGCCATTTCACGGAATCTGGGCTCATCATAGCTTCCTCATAGTTCGTAGGTTCATCATGGTCAAGTAACATGAACTCCAGAGTAGGATTACCGTACCACTCTGGTGCGGATCTCACTCTGGTTTACCTACGAGGTTCGGTAGTAACTTGATCTGAAGTTACATGATCATCATCATTAGCTTCCTCACTAATTGGTGTAGTAGTCACAGGAACAGATTTCTGTGATGAACTACTTTCCAATAAGGGAGCAGGTACAGTTACCTCATCAAGTTCTACTTTCCTCTCACTCACTTCTTTCGAGAGAAACTCCTCTCTAGAAAGGATCCATTCTCAGCAACGAATATCTTGCCTTCGGATCTGTGATAGAAGGTGGACCCAACATTTTCTTTTGGGTATCCTATGAAGACGCACTTCTCCGATTTGGGTTTGAGCTTATCAGGTTGAAACTTTTTCACATAAGCATTGCAACCTCAAACTTTAAGAAACGACAGCTTAGGTTTCTTGCCAAACCATAGTTCATACGGTGTCGTCTCAACAGATTTAGATGGTGGCCTATTTAACGTGAATGTAGCTGTCTCTAATGCATAACCCCAAAACGATAGTCGTAAATTGGTAAGAGACATCATAGATCGCACCATATCTAATAAAGTACGGTTATGATGTTTGGACACACCATTACACTGTGGTGTTCCAGGTGGCGTGAGTAGTGAAACTATTTCACATTGTTTTAACTGAAGGCCAAACTCGTAACTCAAATATTTTACTTCTGCGATCATATCGTAGAAACTTTTATTTTTGTTACGATGATTCTCCACTTCACTCTGAAATTCTTTGAACTTTTCAACTGTTTCAAACTTGTGTTTCATTAAGTAGATATACCCATATCTGCTCAAATCATCTGTGAAGGTCAGAAAATAACGATACTTGCCGTGAGCCTTAACACTCATCAGACCGCATACATCAGTATGTATTATTTCCAATAAGTCAGTTGCTCGCTCCATTGTTCCGGAGAATGGAGTCTTAGTCATTTTGCCCATGAGGCATGGTTCGCAAGCATCAAGTGATTCAAAAAGTCCATCAACATGGAGTTTCTTCATGCGCTTTACACCAATATGACCTAAACGGCAGTGCCACAAATAAGTTACACTATCATTATTAATTTTGCATCTTTTGGTTTCAATATTATGAATATGTGTATCACTACGATCGAGATCCAACGAACCATTTTCATTGGGTGTGTAACCATATAAGGTTTTATTCATGTAAACAGAACAACAATTTATTTTCTTACTTAAATGAATAACTGAATTGCAATAAACATGATCAAATCATATTCATGCTTAACGCAAACACCAAATAACACTTATTTAGGTTCAACACTAATCCCGAAAGTATAGGGAGTGTGCGATGATGATCATATCAATCTTGGAACCACTGCCAACACACATCGTCACTTCACCCTTAACTAGTCTCTGTTCATTCTGCAACTCTCGTTTCGAGTTACTACTCTTAGCAACTGAACCAGTATCAAATACCGAGGGGTTGCTACGAACACTAGTAAAATACACATCAATAATATATATATCAAATATATCTTTGTTCACTTTGCCATCCTTCTTATCCGTCAAATACTTGGGGCAGTTCCGCTTCCAGTGACCAGTCCCTTTGTAGTAGAAGGACTTAGTCTCAGGCTTAGGACCAGACTTGGGCTTCTTCACTTGAGCAGCAACTTGCTTGTCGTTCTTCTTGAAGTTCCCCTTCTTCCCTTTGCCCTTTCTCTTGAAACTAGTGGTCTTGTCAACCATCAACACTTGATGTTTTTCTTGATTTCTACCTTCGCCGATTTTTGCATCACGAAGAGCTTGGGAATCGTTTCCGTTATCCCTTGCATATTATAGTTCATCACGAAGTTCTACTAACTTGCTGATGGTGACTAGAGAATTCTGTCAATCACTATTTTATCTAGAAGATTAACTCCCACTTGATTCAAGCGATTGTAGTACCCAGACAATCTGAGCACATGCTCACTGCTTGAGCTATTCTCCTCCATCTTTTAGCTATAGAACTTGTTGGAGACTTCATATCTCTCAACTCGGGTATTTACTTGAAATATTAACTTCAACTCTTGGAACATCTCATATGGTCCATGACATTCAAAACGTCTTTGAAGTCCCGATTCTAAGCTGTTAAGCATGGTGCACTAAACTATCAAGTAGTCATCATATTGAGCTAGCCAAACGTTCATAACGTCTACATCTACTCCTGCAATAGGTCTGTCACCTAGAGGTGCATCAAAGACATAATTCTTCTGTGCAGCAATGAGGATAATCCTCAGATCACGGATCCAATCCGCATCATTGCTACTAACATTTTTCAACATAATTTTTCTCTAGGAACACAATAAACTGGGAGCAACATCGCGAGCTATTGATCTACAACATAGATATGCTAATACTACCAGGACTAAGTTCATGATAAATTAAAGTTCAATTAATCATATTACTTAAGAACTCCCACTTAGACAGACATCCCTCTAATATTCTAAGTGATCACGTGATCCATATCAACTAAACCATGTCCGATCATCACGTGAGATGGAGTAGTTTCAATGGTGAAAAACACTATGTTGATCATATCTACTATATGATTCACATTCGACCTTTCGGTCTCCGTGTTCCGAGGCCATATCTATTATATGCTAGGCTCGTCAAGTTTAACCTGAATATTCCGCGTGTGCAACTGTTTTGCACCCGTTGTATTTGAACGTAGAGCCTATCACACCCGATCATCACGTGGTGTCTCAGCACGAAGAACTTTCGCAATGGTGCATACTCAGGGAGAACACTTGTACCTTGATAATTAGTGAGAGATCATCTTATAAAGCTACCGTCGAACTAAGCAAAATAAGATGTATAAAAGATAAACATCATATGCAATCAAAATATGTGACATGATATGGCCATCATCATCTTGTGCCTTTGATCTCCATCTCCAAAGTATCATCATGATCTCCATCGTCACTGGCATGACACCATGATCTCCATCATCTTGATCTATATCAATGTGTCGTCACATGGTTGTCTCGCCAACAATTGCTCTTGCAACTATTGCTATCGCATAGCGATAAAGTAAAGCAATTATTTGGTGCTTGCATCTTATGCAATAGAGAGATAACCATAAGGCTTTTGCCTGTTGCCGATAACTTCAACAAAACATGATCATCTCATACAACAACTTATATCTCATCACGTCTTGACCATATCACATCACAACATGCCCTGCAAAAACAAGTTAGACGTCCTCTACTTTGTTGTTGCAAGTTTTACGTGGCTGCTACGGGCTTAGCAAGAACCGTTCTTACCTACGCATCAAAACCACAACGATAGTTTGTCAAGTTGGTGCCGTTTTAACCTTCGCAAGGACCGGGTGTAGCCACACTTGGTTCAACTAAAGTTGGAGAAACTGACACCCGCCAGCCACATGTGTGTAAAGCACGTCGGTAGAACCAGTCTCGCGTAAGCATACGCGTAATGTCGGTCTGGGACGCTTCATCCAACAATACCACCGAACCAAAATGTGACATGCTGGTAAGCAGTATGACTTATATCGCCCACAACTCACTTGTGTTCTACTCGTGCACAACATCAACACATAAAACCTAGGCTCTGATACCACTGTTGGGGAACGTAGTAATTTCAAAAAATTTCCTATGCACATGCAAGATCATGGTGATGCATAGCAACGAGAGGGGAGAGTGTTGTCTATGTACCCTCATAGACCGGAAGCGGAAGCGTTAGCACAACGCGGTTGATGTAGTCGTAAGTCTTCACGGCCCGACCGATCAAGCACCGAAACTACGACACCTCCGAGTTCTAGCACACGTTCAGCTCGATGACGATCCCCGGACTCCGATCCAGCAGAATGTCGGGGAAGAGTTCCGTCAGCACGACGGCGTGGTGACGATCTTGATGTTCTACCGTCGCAGGGCTTCGCCTAAGCACCGCTACAATATTATCGAGGATTATGGTGGAGGAGGGCACCACACACGGCTAATAGATCTCAAGGATCAATTATTGTGTCTATGGGGTGCCCCCTGCCCCCGTATATAAAGGAGCAAGGGGGGAGGCGGCCGGCCTAGGAGGAGGGCGCGCCAAGGGGGGAGTCCTACTCCCACCGGGAGTAGGACTCCTCCTTCCCTTGTTGAGGAGGAGAGAAGGAAAGAGGGGGAGAGGAACAAGGAAAAGGGGGCTGCACCCCTTGTCCAATTCGGACCAGAGGGGGGGCGCGCACCTCCTTCCTTTTGGCCTCTCTCCTCTATTCCCGTATGGCCCAATAAGGCCCATATACTCCCCGACGAATTCCCGTAACTCTCCGGTACTCCGAAAAATACCTGAATCACTCGGAACCTTTCCGATGTCCGAATATAGTCGTCCAATATATTGATCTTTACGTCTCGACCATTTCGAGACTCCTCTTCATGTCCCCGATCTCATCCGGGACTCCGAACTCCTTAGGTACATCAAAATTCATAAACTCATAATATAACTATCATCGAAACCTTAAGCGTGCGGACCCTACGGGTTCGAGAACAATGTAGACATGACCGAGACACGTCTCCAGTCAATAACCAATAGCGGAACCTGGATGCTCATATTGGCTCCCACATATTCTACGAAGATCTTTATCGGTCAAACCGCATAACAACATACGTTGTTCCCTTTGCCATCGGTATGTTACTTGCCCGAGATTCGATCGTTGGTATCTCAATACCTAGTTCAATCTCGTTACCGGCAAGTATCTTTACTCGTTCCATAACACATCATCCCGCAACTAACTCATTAGTTGCAATGCTTGCAAAGCTTATAGTGATGTGCATTACCCGAGTGGGCCTAGAGATACCTCTCCGACAATCGGAGTGACAAATCCTAATCTCGAAATACGCGAACCCAACAAGTACCTTTGGAGACACCTGTAGAGCACCTTTATAATCACCCAGTTACGTTGTGACGTTTGGTAGCACACAAAGTGTTCCTCCGGTAAACGGGAGTTGCATAATCTCATAGTCATAGGAACATGTATAAGTCATGAAGAAAGCAATAGCAACAAACTAAACGATCAAGTGCTATGCTAACGGAATGGGTCAAGTCAATCATATCATTCTCCTAATGATGTGATCCCGTTAATCAAATGACAACTCATGTATATGGTTAGGAAACATAACCATCTTTGATCAACGAGCTAGTCAAGTAGAGGCATACTAGTGACACTCTGTTTGTCTATGTATTCACACATGTATTATCTTTCCGGTTAATACAATTCTAGCATGAATAATAAACATTTATCATGATATAAGGAAATAAATAATAACTTTATTATTGCCTCTAGGGCATATTTCCTTCAATTAATTGATTCCACTGCTGATGGTCGGCAACCCATCTGCTGGGAACTGATCACAATCGTACATCAGTTTCTAAGAGAGCATTCATGGCGATTGTTGTGCCCATCGTTTCCGCTGTCGAGTGGTACTTCTATATTGTTCCTCCCATAACAATCCTCGGTCACCCTCTCTTCTCTGACAGCACAAGCATCTTTCATCATCATGCTCTGGTATTACTTATGCATGATTCCTTAAGATTCGTCATTGATGTTTACAATCGTTCATTATTTTAGTTGTTCTTTCAGATTCGTCATTGTGCCCTACATGAGTCTCTGTCAAAATTTTCATGTGTTAACTCTGTAAGTATGTATGTATGCAATTTGATATTTTATAATACTAACATTTGTCCACTTTGTCCTAAAGTTGTTTTTGCTGCTTGGAGGTGAGCAGAGCGAAGGTATCCCATTATCATGATTCAGAGGACTCATGTTATTCTCTTTATTGTCAATGCAACCGATTCCGGTTTATATCTCTTCTTGGAATAAAAAAATGCATATATCAACCTGGCTTCTTATGTAGCTATGTTCAATCAACACAGCAGCATGTTTTTGTTGGGCTGCAGACATCCCCGTTCTGCGACAAGTGATAGATAGGGAATTAGGATTTTAGAAAATTTGCATACAGAAATCTTCGGAAGTAAAACATGTAAATGTGGACAAGTATGAAAGCAATACAAAAGACAACATTTTTATTTTCAAGTTATAAAGTGGAATCCATAGATTACACAGGAATGTTGTCTCCTAAAAGTGAATAATAACAAGACATCCGTTCATTCAAATTGGTGAATATTTCTCAAGATGGGTAAGATTGACTTTCTCACATAGAGTGCAGTATTGTGACGGTCCCTTTGACTACATACATGTTTGTCTCTCTGTTGTGAACTTGCAAGACCTGGAAGAACCAACCTATTTGTTTAAATTTCGAAATCTTGGTGATGTTGTTTTTCCCTCTTTGCGCATACTTCTCCTAATGTTTTGGTGATAAACACTTCATTGCTAATCTGCCTTTCAATGACTATATCCTTTTTGGCTGATAGCCCTCTTAAACCTTTAAATCAGTTTTTTTAACTGGTGCTCAATATAATGGATTGTAATGGTCAGCTGCTTAATATAAGAGCTTGGTAACTTGGCTTTATGAATTTATCGTCCCTTTTTTGAAATATTTACTGTCAATTCTGAGGTGGTGGGCGGCCTAGTGGAGGCTTAGGTATCTTGATGGTCCATCTCCCTTGATTCCATTATTTACATCCTCTCGACCGCTAGCTCTCACTAGCTACCTGCAGGCACATATTTCGCCTAGCCACGCCAAACATGGTGCTCGAGAACTGATGCTGGTGAGCTTATCGTTGCGTACATTCTACTCATGGGCTTTTTTAGTTGAATATAGTTTTGCAAACAGATTATTTATGTATGTTTCTTAGAAAACATTGCTCCTTGAATAATACCCCATGATACTTAAACAAGCTCTATGTCGTTTTTACTAGTTCAGTTTGGTGGTGGTTTATATTGAGGATTTGATCATTGCTCATGCATGCTAAAAGATTTATCTGACATCCAGTTTTGTTCAGGTACATTTCATTCTTTTGTACATTGAAAACTATTGTTGGTATATTTGATAGCTAGACTGTGCACATAAGTGTAGAGGCCATTAGTTATGTTGTTCAAGCTATGTTGGTATCTGTTTGAAGATTAATTCCAGTCTGATATGTTCCATTGTCATCTGACATTTAAAAGTAAAATATACTATTTAAAATTAGTTAAATATACATTGAACAGTTGAAATAAAGAAATGTCATGTCAGATAAGTTAAGCTGACTACATATTTGTCAATGGCTTTCTCAAATGTAGGTTTCAAATCAGATGTCATTCAAAACTCATCCTTGAATTACCTTTATACTTGATTAACCGGACTACATCATGGAGTTCTCGTCTTTGAAGTTTGATGAAATAAGGCCCATGGTTGTTTGCTTTCCACTCTTAAATTGCCTTTAGTTTGAAATAAGGCCCATGGTTGTTTGCTTTCCACTCTTAAATTGCCTTTTTGACAGCAACAAAAAACTATACTAATAGGAGTTTTGATTTCCCTTCTTCATGTACTTTTTCTATATCACAAAGAATTGTTCACGCCTTATTTGTCCATTTCGTGTAGACATTTCAACTTGACCATTACGAGAGCAGCATGATTTTATTTATGATTATTGCTGTTGTAGAGGTGTTAAATATATAAAGTATGAAAGGTGTAATTTCATGAAAGTACTTTGTAATATCAGCTTCCTTTGCCTGATTGATGTTGCTTTACAGTCTTATTTGTCGGCATTTTGTTCAGCGAGTTAATGCTTTTTCCATGCTGTGAGGTCATATATGTTGCGGGCACAGAGCACCAAAGATTTTTCCATAGACAGAAAAGCAATGCTCCGGCTGTAGCATTAATTACACACACTCGTATTGCCTAGGCTGCTATATAAATATGTACAAAAGGATTGCTATATCAAATACACGTTTATGATCAATGCGTATTATCTTCCTTCTGACAATGCTTACCCTGCTTACAGTAATCTACATGGGTCTGGTTCCTTTTAATATCAATATTTGTCATCAGATTCTGATATACATTGTTTCAGTCCAAAATGTACAGGGTGCACATTTTCTACATTTAATTTCGACTAAGACTTTCTTTTCTTGGTGGTATGATCACTTATCAGTAATTTGATGGTTATCTATATATGTTGAATTTTCATAGCATTTTAACCTCTGATATCAATATATTTTCATAATATAAATTGTTCAATTTCATTTCCAATGTATTTTACTAATATATTTTTATTATTTCATAATATGAATGGTATGACAAATATATGATTTAGTCTTTTGCAAAAAAAAAAATCTTGACTCGTGTATTTTTCAAAATTCCTTTCATTCTTTTAAAAATAGACGGGCGCGGCAACGCGCGCCATCAATGATCTAGTCATAAGTGATGTCCCGACCAGATTCTTTCAACGTCAATGATTTTACTTTTTGGCAAGATACTTTGGAGGTACGTAAAGCTATAGATCAGCGATGGATCAACGTTGAGGTCAGGTAAAGAGGCGATTAGTCCACTTCTTCTAGGGTGGCCGCTACGGTGGTGCCGGAGTTGAGTGACGGGCATTGGTATCTTGCTCAAGGGTTTCTTCAGCCGAGATTGTAATTTTCTTTCTCGACTAGCTAAGGGTAGTTTTTGCAATAGCTAGGGTTGTCGTATCTTTTTTGGTTCTGTCAAGTTGGTTTTTCAGTGGATCGTAATTTGATATTTATTTTATAAATGAGACACACATTACAGCAAGAAAAAAAATCAAGGCTACAGATCAACATGACCTCGTGTATCCCGCATGACCGCCCAGGACCTGTGTAGTGCGTACGCCGGATCGTAGGCTCATACACGATATTAGAGCAACTCTAGTAGACCCCGCATCCCGTCCTGATCCGCAAAATAACCGCCAAAGTGCGGGTCGGGGCGCGAAAAACGTCCCGATCAGACCCCGCATCCCGCCTCGGCCGCAAATGTTTTTGCGGGGCGCTGCAAAACATCTCCCCCAATCTCTAGATTCATGGGCTAGAGGGACGACCCGAGCTCAGCCCCTATCCGCAAGGAGATTTGGCGGGAGGGACATTTCTGCGCGGCCGTTCCCGCTGCCCCCGCCCTCCGCCACCATTGCCCCTCCACCGCACGCTCCCTAGCAGTCCTTCGCCGCCATGGATGACTCCCTGCTGTCCCACGTCACCGTCGAGGTCGCCGGCGCTCCTTCTCCTCGAATGGATCTCGTCGCCGGCCCAATTTGCCCCGCTGTTGCCCAAGGTCAAGTCGCGCCTGCCCGCAAGCGGCAGGGCAACGTGGTCGTGCAGGGCAGTGCTCCGGCAGCCCCCTCTGCGAGGGCCCGCGCTCCGGGCGCCAACGCTGCTGCGCGATCTTGGTCGGCGGCGGAGAAGGTCGCCAAGGTCGCCGGCGTCAAGAGGAAGAAGATTCCGGCCACAAAGAAGCCGCCTCCTTCATCCGCTCACTCCGACCCGGAAAGAGGTGCCCCGGCGATGCCTCTCAACGGTGCTGCTCCCCCCACAAGCGAGGTGTTTGACGAAATGGCCGGAAGGTATGTGTCTTTGGCCAGGGCAATTTTCTTTGCTTTTCGCCATTTTGCGATAGCTCGTGACTTGTTGTGCTTCACTATAGCGGTGGTTCGGACAATGCAACTGCCGAGTTCGTGAACTTGTTGGACACAAACGCCGTTTACATTGATCAAGTCCCGTTTGAAGCATTCGACTACAATGAAACAGAGGCCGGCGTGGACGATCATGGTTTTCAGGATGATTTAGAGGAGATCGAAGCGGAAGCATATGAGCAATCGCAAACAAAAACTGGGAAGCCAGAGATTGAAGAACTACATGATCTTGGAAGATCAAGTTCTCATGAATGCATGGAGTGCGGTGTCTCTTGATGCATGCACGGGTACTTCTCAAAACGCCAAGAGGTATTGGCAAAGGATCGAAGATCAATACTTCCGCATGATGGCAA
Source organism: Triticum aestivum (assembly GCF_018294505.1). Taxonomy (NCBI): domain Eukaryota; kingdom Viridiplantae; phylum Streptophyta; class Magnoliopsida; order Poales; family Poaceae; genus Triticum; species Triticum aestivum. The sequence continues at coordinate 710,874,846 of NC_057800.1, forward strand.
AGTACCCCAATAGGACTCCACGCACATTTCGGTCTCTTCAAGGTTGTTGGGAGAATATCAAGCCTATGTGCCGCCGTTGGGCAGCTTGCTTGGAGAGCAAGTACGCAATGCACCTCCAAGTGGAGCCGTGGAATCCGACTATGTGAGTATGTTTTGCCTTTGCTCAACTTGTGCATCATCATATTACATCATATGAAATGATTGCATCATTTCACTTTGTTCACATTGTGTAGAAAAAATTGCCCAACATAGATAGAAATACATGGAAGCTTCGGAAGGCAAATTCTTCAAACTAGAGCATTGGTGGGAGTTGCTCCAAAAGTGCGATAACTGGAAGTTGATCGAGAAAGAATCCCCGTAGAAGAGAGGCTCACTTACAAACATGGATGATGATGAGGATGATGATGGCCCAAGAAATTTGAACACGCCCGATGGCGACAAGAAGACTAAGGAGAAGATGAAGAGAGAGCATGAAGCATCGAGCTTGAGGGAGAAGATTGATGCCATGGTGTAATCAAATGAGTTGATGTTGTTGAAGTCGTTGGAGATCAAGAAAGAGTTGGACGAGAAGAAGGCAAAGGAGAACCAAGAAAAGTGGCAATTTTTCAAGGAAGAGGGGCTGCACAAAGCGGCCATTGAGGATAGAAGAGCACGTGCCGATGAAAACAAAGCCATGTCCAAGTTGCTCGCCGAAGAGAACAAGATCATGTCAATGAACCGCAATGACATGGACGACCTCACCAAAACATGGCATGATATGGCAATGAGAGAAATCTTGAAGAGAAGAATGGTTGTGTCGGCCGGTGCATGTTATAGTTCCAGAGATGTTTTCTCTGCTGGCAATGTCGATGATTTCGGTGCGGGAGTTGGAACAAGCGCCGGAGGTGGATTCAGTGGTGGTAATGAACTTCAAGATGGACTCGATGGCGTGGAGTGAAGATCGACCAAGTTGATGTCGGACGTGGTCGTCACTTTTGCAAGACCCTCTTTTGCCTTTGTCCTACTAAACTGAGGCTTTTACTTGCGCGTAAACTGTGTTATGTTGTTTGAATTAGAACTTATTCATGGGCACCAATGTCAAATTTGAGAATTGGGCGTTTTCTGTTTGCGGGTCGACGCGGCGGTGCCCGTGCAGACACCGCAAAAGCCAACCCGTAAAAAGTATATTCCGCGAATATTCTTTTATACGGGTCCGTTTGGGGGGTCTGCATCTGCGGCTGTGCGAGCTAGCCCACAAAAGCCGTTTTCCACGAACTGCAAACACGTTTTGCGGGCCGGCCGGATGCGGGGTCTGGTAGAGTTGCTTGTCAGTACTTCATATGTTCATATCCATAACCAAAATAATAGGTGCGGATAAGCATGTCTTAATTAACCACCATAAAATGGGATACTAATAGGATCCAGTTTATCCCCTATACTTAGCAAAACTATAAATTTATACTAACGAACTAGAATAATAATAAGCTTCGCGTCCACCCATTTACCTGTTTTAATGTTTCAATAAATGTTATTAATTGATTCCACTTAGTATAACCAGAGCATGGCTGCTATAAAGCACCCAACTTGTATAGATCCATTGCACATCCACAAAGATAGAAAGCTACAGATACAACCGCCGGAAACGCAACTCCTAAGTAAAACAAAAATCTCCTACATAACATAGTTTTTCTACAAATCAAGGATGAAGAATGTCCAGGTGGTGCTCATATGCCTTGTCCTTTCGGTGCTCTGTTCAGGTATTTTGCCGGTATGTTTTTCTCCACCGCACTTGTAGGAAATATATTTCGGCTTATCCATGCTCCTCCTCTCGAAACCCCGCAGGCATCGCTGCTCGCTGTGCCCAGTACAACGTCTCCAAGGCATGTCCAAGCATAGCTTCATGCACAGCACTATGCACCTATAAATATAAGGCGGACACGGTTTATGGTGTATGTGCTGATAACGGATGCTGGTGCGTAGTCTGCGTGATACCACCTGCAGCTCAATCTGCGTCTGCAGCCCAGATTGCGCCCGCAGGGAATTAAAGGATATCGCTTGCTTCCCTTTCTGCCTAAATAGAATAAAACAATGTCTGATTAATGTATTTTTCTCGTACCGACAACATTGTATCGGTGTAAGGACCCGTGAGGCAAAATAACATCCTATTAATATTGAGCGCTCTTTGGCGAAATGCATGATTAATTAATTGGACACTGTAGAGGATGTATAAATATCCTTTCATTGCGAGTGGCCATGAAAATACGTTTGTGGATTTTTTTTCTCTCCATGTTGAGAACATTACCAAACCATCGGAATCGGTCCTCCATGCAAGTTGCATCTGGATGGGAGATTCACAGCCAAGATAGTGAATAACCAGTTCCATAAGCAACCTTGTTCTGATCTCATCAAAACTATCAAACCCATCACTTCACACCATAAACCTGGCAAGCCGGTTCAAATCTGGTCGAGAAGAAGCCCTTGGGGCCTTGGTGGTCGTCTGAAAGGCAACTTGAATCACAAAGAGACTGTCCCTGACGGACCTGCAGGGTCTGCAGCGGCGATCATCGGCATAGCGGATCGATCATGAGATGAATGCTAAAGCGGCAAGCTAACATTTGGCAAACGCTGGGTGAAGACAACTGATGAAAAGTACCCACACGGATAATCCATGCTAACCGAGGCCAGCAGCCGCATGCATGGCCAGCACGAGACCTTGGTGCACTAGTAGAAAAAGGCCCATTTGTCCCGGTTCCAGAGGCCCTTCTGTCCCGGTTTTGGACCCGGGACTAAAGCCCATGACCTTTAGTCCCGGTTCTCTTACGAACCGGGACAGATGGGCCTCCATGTGGCCTCTCCGCCGAGCCCAGGCAGGAGGGCCTTTGGTCCCAGTTCGTAACACCAACTGGGACCAAAAAGTGTCCACGCGTCAGCAGCTCAGGAGCTGGGGCTTTTGTTTTTTTGAAGGGGGGGAGGTTGGGGGTTTTGGAGTTGTTAATTGGGCCAGACAGCCCATCTAAGGAAGCCACACGAGACGGTCGACGGAGCCCAGTCGCGCGAGTGGATCGAGCACCAAGATCCCAACCGAGGCGAGCGAGGAGGAGCGCGAGAATCGAACGCAACGCCCTTCATCTGAGGTTGCAAGGGAAGCCGATCCAGCCGACGAGGGAATCCAGCGGACACGCCGGATGCGGATGAAGAAGAGGCCCGGTCGATCCCTCTATGAAGTGGGAAGGGGGACGCGGGCGATGATGTTGGGCAACCCATCTGCTGGGAACTGATGGCAATCATACTTCAGTTTCTAAGATCGCATTCATGGCGATTGTTGTGCCCATCCTTTCCGCTGTCATGTGGTACTTCTATATTGTTCCTCCCATAACAATCCTCGGTCACCCTCTCTACTCTGACATCACAAGCATCTTTCAGCATCATGCTCTGGTATTACTTATGCATGATTCCTCAAGATTCGTCATTGAGGTTTACAATCGTTCATTATTATACTTGTTCTTTCAGATTCGTCATTGTGCCCTACATGAGTCTCTGTCAAAATTTGCATGTGTTAACTCTGTATGTATGTATGCAATTTGATATTTTAAAATACTAACATTTGTCCACTTTGTCCTAAAGTAGTTTTTGCTGCATGGAGGTGAGCAGAGCGAAGGTATCCCATTATCATGATTCAGAGGACTCATGTTATCCTCTCTATTGTCAATGCAACCGACTCCGGTTTATATCTCTTCTTGGAATAAAAAAATGCATATATGAACCTGACTTCTTATGTAGCTATGTTCAATCAACACATCAGAATGTTTTTGTTGGGCTGCAGACATCCCTGTTCTACGACAGGTGATACATAGGGAAGTAGGATTTTAGAAAATTTGCATACATAAATCTTCGGACGTAAAACATGTAAATGTGGACAAGTATGAAAGCAATACAAAAGACAACATTTTTATTTTCAAGTTATAAAGTGGAATCCATAGATTACACAGGAATGTTATCTCCTAAAAGTGAATAATAACAAGACATCCGTTCATTCAAATTGGTGAATATTTCTCAAGATGGGTAAGATTGACTTTCTCAGATAGAGTGCAGTATTGTGACGGTCTCTTTGACTACATACATGTTTGTCTCTCTGTTGTGAACTTGCAAGACCTGGAACAGCCAGCCTATTTGTTTAAATTTCGAAATCTTGGTGATGTTGTTTTTCCCTCTTTGCGCATACTTCTCCTATTGTTTGGCGACAAACACTTCATTGCTAATCTGCCTTTCAATGACTATATCCTTTTTGGCTGATAGTCCTCTTAAACCTTTAAATCAGATTTTTTTAACTGGTGCTCAATATAATGGATTGTAATGGTCAGCTGCTTAATATAAGAGCTTGGTAACTTGACTTTACGAATTTATCGTCCCTTTTTTGAAATATTTACTGTCAATTCTGAGGTGGTGGGCGGCCTAGTGGAGGCTTAGGTATGTTGATGGTCCATCTCCCTTGATTCCATTGTTTACATCCTCTCGACCGCTAGCTCTCACTAGCTACCTGCAGGCACATATTTCGCCTAGCCACGCCACACATGGTGCTCGAGAACTGATGCTGCCGAGCATATCGTTGTGTACATTCTACTCATGGGTTAGATTTTTTAGTTGAATACAGTTTTGCAAACAGATTATTTATGTATGTTTCTTAGAAAACATTGCTCCTTGAATAATACCCCATGATACTTAAACAAGCTCTATGTCATTTTTACTAGTTCAGTTTGGTGGTGGTTTATATTGAGGATTTGATCATTGCTCATGCATGCTAAAAATTTTATCTAACATGCAGTTTTGTTCAGGTACATTTCATTCTTTTGTACATTGAAAACTATTGTTGGTATATTTTATAGCTAGACTGTGCACATAAGTGTAGAGGCCATTAGTTATGTTGTTCAAGCTATGTTGGTATCTGTTTGAAGATTAATTCCAGTTGGATATGTTCCATTGTCATCTGACATTTAATAGTAAAATATACTATTGAAAATTAGTTAAATATACATTGAATAGTTCAAATAAAGAAATGTCATGTCAGATAAGTTAAGCTGACTACATATTTGTCAATGGCTTTATCAAATGTAGGTTTCAAATCAGATGTCATTCAGAACTCATCCTTGAATTACCTGTATACTTGATTAACTGGACTACATCATGGAGTTGTCGCCTTTGAAGTTTGATGAAATAAGGCCCATGGTTGTTTGCTTTCCACTCTTAAATTGCCTTTGGTTTGAAAGAAGGCCCATGGTTGTTTGCTTTCCACTCTTAAATTGCCTTTTTGACAGCAACAAAAAACTATACTAATAGGAGTTTTGATTTCCCTTCTTCCTGTACTTTTTCTATATCACAAAGAATTGTTCATGCCTTATTTGTCCATTTCATGTTGACATTTCAACTTGACCATTACAAGAACATCATGAGAGTACTTTGTAATATCAGCTTCCTTTGCCTGATTGATGTTGCTTTACAGTCATATTTGTCGGCATTTTGTTCGGCGAGTTAATGCTTTTTCCATGCTGTGAGGTCGTATATGTTGCAGGCACAGAGCACCTAAGTTTTTCCCATAGACACAAAAGCAATGTTCCGGCTGTAGCATTAATTACACACACTAGTATTTCCTAGGCTGCTATATAAATATGTACGAAAGGATTGCTATATCAAATACACGCTTATGATCAGTGCATATTATCTTCCTTCACAATGCTTACCCTGCTTACAGTTATCTACATGGGTCTGGTTCCTTTTAATATCAATATTTGTCATCAGATTCTGATATACATTGTTTCAGTCCAAATGATACAGGGTGCACATTTTCTACATTTAATTTCGACTAAGACTTTCTTTTCTTGGTGGTATGATCACTTATCAGTAATTTGATGGTTATCTATATATGTTGAATTTTCATAGCATTTTAACCTCCGATATCAATATATTTTCATAATATAAATTGTTCAATTTCATTTCCAACGTATTTTGCTCATATATTTTTATTATTTCATAATATGAATGGTATGACAAATATATGATTTAGTATTTTGCAAAAAAAATCTTGACTTGTGTATTTTTCAAAATTCCTTTCATTCTTTTAAAAATAGACGGGCGCGGCAATGCGCGCCATCCATGATCTAGTCATAAGTGATGTCCCGACCAGATTCTTTCAACGTCAATGATTTTACTTTTTGGCAAGATACTTTGGAGGTACGTAAAGCTATAGATCAGCGATGGATCAAAGTTGAGGTCAGGTAAAGAGGCGATCTGTCCACTTCTTCTAGGGTGGCCGCTACGGTGGTGCCAGATTTGAGTGACGGGCATTGGTATCTTGCTCAAGGGTTTCTTCAGCCGAGATTGTAATTTTCTTTCTCGACTAGCTAAGGGTAGTTTTTGCAATAGCTAGGGTTGTCCTATCTTTTTTTGGTTCTGTCAAGTTGGTGTTTAAGTGGATCGTAATTTGATATTTATTTTATAAATGAGACACACATGACATCAAGTAAAAAAAATCAAGGCTACAGATCAACATGACCTCGTGTATCCCGCATGACCGGCCAGGACCTGTGTAGTGCGTACGCCGGATCGTAGGCTCATACACGATATTAGAGCAACTCTAGCGGACCCCGCATCCCATCCCGATCCGCAAAATAACCGCGAAAGTGCGGGTCGGGGCACAAAAAACGTCCCGATCAGACCCCGCATCCCGGCCCAGCCCGCAAATTGTTTTGCGGGGCGCGGCAAAACATCTCCCCCAACCTCTAGATTCACGGACTAGAGGGACGACCCGAGCTCAGCCCCTATCCGCGGCGAGATTTGGCGGGAGGGACATTTCCGCGCGGCCGTTCTCGCTCCCCCCCCCCCGCCCTCCGTCACCATTGCCTCGCCATCGCACGCTCCCCAGCCGTCCTTCGTCGCCATGGATGACTCCCTGCTGTCCCCCGTCACCGTCAAGGTCGCTGGCGCTCCTTCTCCTCGGGCGGATCTCGTCGTCGGCCTTATTGGCCCCGCCGTTGCCCAAGGTCAAGTCGCGCTTGCCCGCAAGCGGCAGGGCAACGTGGTCGTGCAGGGCGGCGCTTCGGCAGCCCCCGCTACGAGGGCCCGCGCTCCGGGCGCCAACGCTGCTGCGCGATCTCGGCCGGCATCGGAGAAGGTCGCCAAGGTCGCCGGCGTCAAGAGGAAGGAGATTCCGGCCACAAAGAAGCTGCCTCCTTCATCCGCTCACTCTGGCCCGAAAAGAGGTGCCCTGGCGATGCCGCTCAATGGTGCTGCTCCCCCCGCAAGCGAGGTGTTTGACGAAATGGCCGGAAGGTATGTGTCTTCGGTCATGGCAATTTTCTTTGCTTTTCACCATTTTGCGATAGCTCGTGACTTGTTGTGCTTCACTATAGCGGTGGTTCGAACAATGCAACTGCTGAGTTCGTGAACTTGTTGGACACCAACGCCGTTGACATTGATCAAGTCCCGTTTGAAGCATTCGACTACAATGAAACGGAGGCTAGCATGGACGATCATGGTTTTCAGGACGATTTAGAGGAGATCGAAGCGGAAGCATATGAGCAATCGCAAACAAAAACTAGGAAAAGCCAGAGATTGAAGAACTACACGATCTTGGAAGATCAAGTTCTCATCAATGCATGGAGTGCGGTGTCTCTTGATGCATGCGCGGGTACTTCTCAAGCCGCCAAGAGGTATTGGCAAAGGCTCGAAGATCAATACTTCTGCATGATGGCAAAGTACCCCAATAGGACTCCACGCACATTTCGGTCTCTTCAAGGTCGTTGGGAGAATATCAAGCCTATGTGCAGCCGTTGTGGGTGGGGAGGAGTGCCTTATATGGAGAGGAAGGGGCTTGGGTGAGAGGTAGATGGATCCGATCGATCTGCGGCGGCAAGGCGCAGTGCAAAGCCGAGACGGGGTAGAGATTGGTAGGGTTCCGTGGCGCGCGCGGCTGCGAGTGGTGGACGATCGCGGCGGGAGGGAAGGGGGCGGGAGTCCGCTTGGGAGACGATGGCGGCAGGTAGGGATAGTTCATCGATGGAGTTTGTTAGACGGAAGGAGAGGGAGAGGAGACTCGCGCGCGGCTAAAACGGGATTCACCTGCTGTTAATTAATTTGACAGCGCAGCGGCAGAGAGAGAGAGAGATAGAAAGAGAGAGACTGCCGCGCGGTTTAAACGGCCCGGGATTCACTTGCTGTTAATTTGACAGCACAGCGCCGCAGAGAGAGGGAGATAGATTCTACCATACCCTCCATACGGTTTAAACGGAATCACTTTCTGTTAATTTGACAGCGTGGCACTAGAGAGAGAGAGAGAGAGAGAGAGAGAGAGAGATTAAGTCCCCAAGAGGAATCGTTGGAACATATATGCTGCAACATGTAAATCAATGTTTCCAATGACAAGAAGAATAGATAACATGAAAAGTATTTGGTGGCATGAGCACAATATCTGCCACAGACCTTCGGACTCATCGGGCAATGTAACCCCATGTGATTGCAACAAACCGAATGTAGGTGTTTAGAGCATCTTCAACAGGCGACCAAAAACTGCTCCGCGCGCTAAAACTTGGGTTTTTTGGGCGCCGGATAGAGCAGAAACTGTAAAATAGTGCACACGCAAAAAAAGGTTGGGCACGCGCGGAAAAATGCTATCGCATGCTGTAAATTTGAGGCGCCGGATTGCCGCGCTTCACAATTTACATTGCATGCTTTTTTGGGCGCGAGTTTTTTGGCATCTGGTAAAGTAATGTTGGGTCCGGCACGCTAAAAGTGTTACAGTGGTGCGCTAAAACTATTTTAGACGCGAAAGTTTTGTACATCTGTTGGAGATGCTCTTATATATTGAAGAAATCTACACCAAACCGTGTGATCCCGACACTAGGCACCCCCTGGGCACCTTTTCCCCATGGTCGGGCAACATATTTTTTAGAAATGCAACGACGTTGCATTTAATTGATGAAGAAGAAGAAACATTTACAATGCTAGATTGAGCACACAAACCCACAACAACACACAAGAACGCAAACACGAGCACCATAGCAACACCACGCCCTAGAAGAGAAGGAACTCAGCTTCAAAGATCATGAAGGCTTGATGGGGCGAGGAAGGTGTAGCAATTCCATCATCCTAACCAAGCAAGGCGCACACCTAGAGACTTATTCATCTGGTTGCCATCCAACAACACCCCCAAAAGAGAGGGAGGGTGTCGTATGGGAGCAAGCTAATCGCAGAAGGATCACACTAGCTAACCTGGCTTCAGACGCAAGCGCCAGACTTGCCAACATGAAATTGAGAACTTGGATCACATCTGCCCAACACCAACAACATCGGCACCCTCCTACCACTGGTCCCTCCAACCGGTAGCACAAAAGATGATGCCCCAAGAGGAGCTCCGCACCGACATCATCATATCTAACCCCCTAGAGGGTCGGAGAGCCTTTGTCTACCCCGGCCACAACCGGAATCGAGGACCTAGCCCAATATAGTGCCACCTCCTCTCGCCCGTGTCAATAACGTTCAGACCGTGACCATCATCGCCTGCCCAATACCTGCCAACCCCCGGCACCCAATGACTGCCACAACCACCATTAGATCTGGGCCCCGGGGCCCAAACTCTCTTCTGCTTATAACTTTTATTACTTCTGGTGTTCTCTACACAGTCATTATATGACAAATAATGAATAAAGTGGAAGTTTCTTCCCGAAAAACTCTCTTACAAGTGTAATCTCTGCTGATCAGTTCCCATGGCGTAATATTACGTTAAGGTAGAGCATAATAGAATATGGGGTCGTTCGACTACTGTCATGTTATATGATCGAGTCAATAAATTGTTGCTTCTTGGACAATAAACAAGAGTTTTAAACAAGATGCAGATGCACGTGTGGGCGTCCGCTCGTCACTCTGTTTGTGTGGTACAATGGCTTAGTGTGTGTGTACATCACATGAGTGCAGATTTCTGTATGATTTTATTTATAGCTGCTCAGACTGGACATATTTGACATAACTTATCAACAGATTAATCTAATAGAGTGAAGTTTATTTTTCCTCGCAAAAAAATATTTATTTTATTTTCTTGTGAATAGAAAAACTGCACCTTTCCCAGGTGTTGATTTACCATTTGGCGTTGCCGTTTGTGCATGCATGCACTTCAACTTTTTGCATGAGCTTTCTGTTAGGATCTTTTTCGTTTCCGATTAAATTTTCTGCAACCACGCTTTGCTACTTTTTCGTTCCAAAAGAAAGCTGATCAGACGAGTATGTGATGTGCAGTGTTCATCCTTGTAATCGTTAGAAGTGGATGAACAAAGCGTGCAATCAAGACACATTTATCCAACTTCAAGCACGTATCGATCAAACTATTGCACAACTTTAGACCTAATAAACCTTCTAATGGTACCAATCTACTAACATTTACACACGTATGATGCCTAATAGTGTTAATACCACGATCGTAGCACATCAGAATACTCTCTATCAATCTGCATGCTTGCTGTATCATCGATCACTGCTTCTCGTCGACGGGGGCTTCCTCCTCTTTCTTCGCCTCCTGCATGATGGTCACGCCGAAGAGCCTCAGGCATCCCGCCGGCACCACCGGCACTTGCGGGGGCTGCACCGCCGGCACCACAACGGGCGCTTCCATGGCAGGCGCCAGCCAGGGGATCGCGACCCCGATGACGTCCGGGGGTAAGAGGAGGCGCGCCCATTTCCTCGGCACGATGGGCTTGCCCGTGTAGTGCTTCCTCATGTGCCCACCTAGCTGGACGCCGCTGGTGTACACTTCGCCGCAGACCTTGCAGGTGTGGAGCTTCTCCGGCCTAGGCCCGCCCGCTGCTATGGGGTCGACCCCCGCTGCTATGGCTGCAGCGGCGGCCGTTGCGATCCTCCGGTTCTTGTGGCCGGCGACGTGTCCACCCAGCCCCTGGTGCGTCTCGAACCACCGGTTGCACTCCTTGCACGAGAATCCATGCGGGGCGGCCGGGTCCTGGTGCAGTGGCCAGTGGAAGGCCAGCGGTGGGACGGCGGCAGCATGCTGCTGTGCGGCGGCGGGAGGGTGGAGATAGACGGCGGCTGGCTCTGGCGGTGGGACGGGGTCTTGCCGATGTGCAGGAGGCGTTGGGGCGATGTTGACTTGATTGGGTGCAGCGGCGGGTGCTGCTGCCTCTGACACCACGATGGCCATGGAAAGATCAGCAGCACTCTGAGTGGGCTCCATGCTGCTGGACCTCCTGCTGCTGCCGCTGCCGGCGAGGACCTGATCGCTGCTCGGCACCTCCACGGTCATCGGGTCGTCCGGGGTCTTGGGCTCCTCGACGACATATGCTATGGACGCGGACACGGAGTCAGCCACCTGGTCCACGGCGCTGACCGTGGCAGACGCCTTCGCCTCCTCCTTGGGCTGGGCCTGCGCGTGGACCCTCATGTGGCCATGGACGGCCTTGGAGCTGTGGAACTGCCTGTGGCAGACGGGGCAGGCCGGGAATAACGCGGTGGCGGCAGCAGTATCGCCGCCGGCGTGGCCGTCGTCTCTGATGGTCCCGTCGGAGCCGAGCGAGGACGACGGCGACGAGCGCCGGGTAGTCGATCTTGATCTTCTTGACCCGGCGCTGACCACGTCCTCCGGGACAGGGCCGGGGCCGGGGCGGGCGACCGTGACCATCTGGTGCTGACGGTGGTCGTTGAGGGGCAGTGGATGGAGGAAGTAGCGCGCGTCCTCGTCGTCGGTGTCGGTGTCGGAGCCCGTGTAGTAGGCGGAGGCGACCTCGCCCTCCTCGATGTCCCGGCGCCGGCGCGGTGGCTGGGCCGGGCGATCATCATCCGCGGAGCCGGCCATGGAAGGAAACCGGATGGTAGATCGATCGACTGGCAGCGAGGAGAGAGAGCGAGAAGCTAGGGTTTTGGAATCGCACGCTGCGCTCGAGATTTTAGGGCTTGGCTTGTGTTGTGGCCTGTGTGGGGTCTGCGCTTCGCTTGTGGGTGGAGGGAGGTAGAGGGAAAGTGGGGTGCCTTATATGGAGAGTGACGGCTTGGGTGAGGGGTAGCTCCGTTGGGCGGCGGCAAGGCGCGGCGGGAGGCCGAGACGGGGTGGAGAAGTAGAGATAGAGTTGGAGTCGGTAGGGTTTACGACAGCGGGGCTTCCGTCGCGCGCGCGGCTGCGAGCGGGGGATCGCGGCGGGAAGGGGACGGGAGTCTGCTTCGGAGACGATGGGTGGCGGGGCTGGGATGGATCCAGTTTGTTACGCGGTTTGAAGGGGATTCACCTGCTGTTGATTTTTTTTGACAGCGCAGCGTGGCAGAGAGATAGAGGGAGACTTCCGCGCGGTTTAAACGGTTTGACAGTACTAGGGAGAGAGAGAGAGAGAGAGTACCGCGCGGTTTAAACGGGATCACCTGCTGTTAATTTAAGAGAGAGAGAGAGACTACCGTACCGTGCAGTTTAGACGTGATCACCTTCTGTTAATCTTTTTTTGCGGGTTATTTTCTGTTAATTTGACAGCGTGGCAGAGAGAGAGAGAGAGGAGTTAGCAGTTCTGTTTTTTTCTTTGAGCGGGAGAAGAGATAGCAGTTTCGTATATGGAAACGAATCTTGGCCGGATCTGATCGATATTTCTCCGCCAACAAGATATAGTACACTAGTGGAGGCAAAGGAAAGTTAATTAAACCGGTGAAGAGATTAGAGACGGAGAGAGGAGTCTTTTTTTTTTAGAACGAGAGAGGAGTCTAGATATTCTTTTTTTTCCTGGCATGATAAAGCACATACCAAAAACATCGAAGCAGTCCAAACAAATCAATACAGTAGCATTATTTACTTCCTGTAAATAAATGTACTAACCAATCTCCTAATGAAGGCCCGAGAAGAATCATGCATGGCAACATATATGCTAATTTTTTGTTGGTAGCTTACCAAGCTGACCACTTGTAAAAATATGCTGCAACATGTAAATCAATGTTTCCAACAATAAACAAAATAATTCCCGAAAAATATAACGTGAAGAATATTTTGCAGCATGAGCACAATATTTGTAGCAGGCCTTTGGACTCAGTCGGGGCATGTCACGTGTGTGTATGCAGTGAAGCAAATGTGGTTTTGTGACATATTGAAGGGATGAAAGACAAATCGCGGGATCCCAACCGGGCCTATCCACCCGCGGGTAACGTTTCCCCAAAGCCAACCAACATGGAGGGGGGGGGGGGTCCCTTTTCAGTCCAACTCCAGCTACTCCATTGATCCACGACATAACCTCGACAACTTTCAACCAAGGGCAGACCAAGGGCGGATGAAAAACATAGGATGGTGGGAGGGGAGTTGTGAGAGGATAACTGTTTAAGATAGATTCACAAAATCCTCGCTCTAAGATTAAGGATAATGCATTATATATGTGTTCTACGGAGTTGTAAATATATGATCCATTTTTCACCGCTTTATGACAAATAATTGTGTTCATCGACGTACTGGTCTATATTTGCAGGCATATCGGGTCAGATATCGGCCATACGGTCGATATTTCAGTCCATGTCAGAAGATATGTGTGAAAATAATATTTACAAAATGATATTTACTAATATATCAGCCTATATATCAATCATATCAGCCTAGATTTAAAAGCTTGATCTCAGCCCTCCGTTTGGTTGAAGATTGCAATGCATGTATGCTTATCTTCTTTACATGCATGACGCCACGGACTACTTTTAGGGGGGCCCATGCATTCATGCATGATGTCAACTAATAGCATTATGCTCCCCCCATCCCATGTCCCATACGTTTTCATTTCACCCTTAAATTTCAATATATTTTTGTTCTAGATGTGGTATGAGAACTAACACAGTGAGGCAACACTGAACATCATGTCGTACTCAATATTTCTGCACTGTACTAGTACTAACTAGGGATGCAGTGTACTACTAACAAGATATTGCAAATCACAGCGGCACAGAGATGACATGGGTGGAGGCGGAGTTAGACGCACCTATGATCTCCGTCGTCGTGGAGGTTGATGCCGTGGCTGCGGAGGATGGCCAGATTGGTGCGTTGAGGATGCTCCTCGACCTTGTGCTCCAACTATTCAAGGCAGAAGTGGTCAATGCGTTTGCTCCTGCCCAGATTACATACACCAGTGCATAGATTTCAGAATCGAACAAATCAGATGTGCAAGAGAGGAGGGATAGGGAGGAGGGGGCTTACCTGAAGGAGGCGTCTTTGCTGCGGACGAGGAGTAGGACGAGGAGCATAAACTATCTTTTGAACCGAAAGTCCTAATTAAGTTTTGTTTGCATATTTGTGTTCCTTGTGACAAGGGCTTTGAAATAAGACCAATTTTCAATATGTGTTTACATTTTTTTTAAAGTTTTTGCTAAGTTTCCACAGCCAAAACTTAATAGCAATGGACGATAAAATTAGTAAACTTAAAACTAGGGAGGAGCAAGAACGCCAGCGCAAGCAGCTCGAGCGACGTGGCGGAGGAGGGCCAAGTACGCCCCGAGCGAGACCCTATGGCGTAACTCCTCCCGCGGGATCAGCTTGGCGCTGGCTTCGCGTGCAGGGGCTCCTCCATCTCCGCCTTGTGCTGAGCGCCGTGGGAGTGGTGATGGAGGGGGGGTGAGGATGGAGAGGGCGAGGGCAGCAAGGAGGAAGATGAGATCGACGGCGCCGAGGAGCGGGCGCTGCGGACATGGGAAGAGGAGGTGTAAGGCGAGGCAAGAGAGAGGGGGGAACAGAGGAAACGTGCACGAGAGAGCCCTCTCCGACCCGACCAGGGGTACTTTTGGAAAGTGCAGAAAATGTTTGAACTCCGAAATTTTGTACTGGATTCTCTAAAACGACTTATAATACGGAGAAGAGGGAGTACAAAAGAACTAGACACTTTTTTTTGTGTCGATTTATTTGGCTTTGTGCATGCATGCATGCACTTCCAGTTTGAGCGTGAGTTCTGTACTTCTTTTTTTAGAATCAAGCGTGAGTTCTGTACTTCTCTTACGATCGTTTCCGAGAAAATTGCTGTCATCGCGCTTTGGTCTTTTTTCGTTCCAAGAAAGCTGATCAAGGTTAATGTGCGTGTGTGTGGTGCGCAGTGTGTCATCCTTGTATAACAGCCAGCGGACGTTATAAAACTTGATGAACAAAGAGTACAATCAAGAGACAATTATCAAGTTCCACGTACCGATGAAAATTATCACACAACTTTAGACATCTCCTTGGATATTTCTGATTTAATAAATCTTCTAATGGTACCAATCTCATAACAATTTCATACGTATGACTAATATGTACTGACATCAAAATACTTTCATACTCTTCGATATGAAACTGCATGCCGCATTATCGATCCACTGCTTGTCGTCGACGCAGGGCTCCTCCTCCTCTTTCTTCGCCTCCGGCACGATGGTGACGCCGAAGAGCCTCACGCAGCCTGCCGGCACCGCCGGCGCCTGCAGCGGCGCAGCCGCCACCTCGGCCGGTGGCGCCTGTGGCGCCGGCCTGGGGATCGCGAGCCCGAGGACGTCCGGGGGAAGGAGGAGGCGCGCCCGCTTCCTCGGCACGATGGGCTTTCCTGTGTAGTGCTTCCTCATGTGCCCCCCTAACCGGACGCCGCTGTTGTAAACTTCGCCGCAGACCTTGCAGGTGTGGAGCTTCTCCGGCCTGGGGCCGCCCACGGCGTGGTCAATCGGGTCGAGCCCCGCGGCTATGGCTGCAGCGGCCTCCGCCGCGATGCGACGGTTCTTGTGGCCGGCGGCATGGCCGCCCAGCCCCTGGTGCGTCGGGAACCACCGGTTGCACTCCTTGCACGAGAACCCACGCGGGGCGGCCGTGTCCCGGTGCGCGATGATGTGCAGCGGCCCGTGGAAGGCATGCAGCGGTGCCGCGGCCGGTGGTGGGGGGACGAGTGCATGCTGCTGTGCCGGGGCGGCCCGGTGGAGGTAGGCGGCGGCTGGCTCTGGTGCTCGTGCGACCGGCGGTGAGTCGGGGTCTTGCTGCGGTGCAGGAGGCGTCGGGGCGAGGTCAACTTCCTCCGATAAAGCGGTGGGCGGTGCTACCCCTGCCACCACGATGGCCATGGACCGATCAGAAGTACTCTGACAAGGCTTCTGGACGCTGGCGCTGTTGCTGCTTCTGCTGCTGCTGCGGACGACCTGATCGCTGCTCCCCTGCTCCACCGTCATCGGGTCATCCGAGATCTTGGGTTCCCCGACGACAGTGGCCTTGGACACGGACACGGAGTCGGCCACCTCGTCCACGGCGCTGACCGTAGCATACACCTTCTCCTCCTCCTTGGGCTGGGCCTGTGCGTGGACCCTCATGTGGCCGTGCACGGCCTTGGAGCTGTGGAACTGCCTATGGCAGACGGGACAGGCCGGGAATAACGCGGTGACTGCGGCAGCATTGCTGATGGTCCCGTCGGAGCCGAGCGAGGTAGTGGGCGACGACGCCTGGGTAGTCGATCTTGATCTTGACCTTGACCCGGCGCTGCCAGTGCCAACGACCACGTCGTCGAGGACAGGGCCGGGGCCTGGCCGCGCGACCGTGACCATCATCTCCTGGTGGTCGTCGTAGCGGCGCACTGGCTTTAGGTAGTAGCGCGCGGCCTCGTCGTCGGTGTCGGTGTCGGTGTCGGAGCCCGTGTAGTACCCGGAGACGACCTCGCCCTCCTCGAGCTCGCCCCCGCTGCGGCGCGACTGCTGACGATCACCGGAGCCGGCCATGGAAAGAAACCAAGAAACCAGATCGGTCGATCAGCAGTGACGACAGATGGAGAGAAAGAGAGACGGCCAAAAGAGAAGCTAGCTAGGGTTTGGCGTCGCTACGCTCGAGAGTTATGGCTTGGCTTGTGTTGTGGGGAGCTTTGGCTTTGGCTACACCGCGCTTTGCTTGTGGGTGGAGGAGATAGAGGTGGAGTGGGCCGCCTTATATGGATCGTTCTGCGGCGGCAACGCCGAGACGGGGTAGAGATCGAGTAGGAGTCGGTAGGGTTTATGCGAGCGGGGGCTCCGTGGCGCGCGCGGCTGCGAGTGGTGGGTCGCGGCGGGAAGGGGACGGGAGTCCGCGATGGAGACGATGGCGGGTGAAGGAAGGAAAGGGATCGATCGAATTTGTTACGCCTACGGAAAAAGAGGGATTCTCCTGCTGTTAATTTGGCAAGAGAGAGACCACCGTACGGAATCACTTTCTGTTAATTTCACAGCGTGCCACAGAGAGAGGGATCAGATGAATCGTACTCATACAGGGAAGCAAATCTTCACCGGATCTCTGATTGG
>NC_057800.1:710892728-710893200 GCF_018294505.1 Triticum aestivum
GGTGAAGAGAGTAGAGATAGAGAGGAGTATTCTTTTAGGAGAGCTGAGCGTTTAATTTGCGGAGGCGCCCAGCCCCAGCCCCAGATATGCCGCCGCATCCACCGTTGGATGTCACTTTAGCATTACTATCATCTTTTTTTTCATGGCATGTCCAAGGACAATACCATAAACATCGATGCATTCCTACCAAATCGACATAGCATGAGAAAAAAAAAAGTACCAAAGTCCCTGAGAACAATCATGCTTCGCATATGCTTTTTTTAACACGGTCCAGACGCAGACGCACATACACCATTACCCCTATAAGCACCTTCGAGAGACAGAGTCGACACATCATTTCCATTTTGGCGAAATCACCACAGACTCCATCATGGTCGACGGGAACGTCTCCTTCCACTAAATGCACATCGCCGGAAGGTCTGGAATAAATACAGAAAAATGAGAGTCGAGCCTAGGACTTAAACTCTGGTGG
>NC_057800.1:710893566-710917829 GCF_018294505.1 Triticum aestivum
ACTGGAGCTATCTCACGGTTCCATGTCATAAGCGCTCGTCAACCATCGACCCATGGCGGAGGAGGAATGACTATGGTAAGCCCGGTGGGAGAAGAATTGTGAGAGGGTGGAGGCGCGGTGTCAGTGTATCTCTGAATTGCAAATATAGTTGCTGCCTTAGACTGCCTTAATAGACGACGGTTCTCACTAAAGCTATTGCCCACTATTTCTACGAGTTAAGTTTAATCATAATTGTTTCCAGAAGCAAACTTTGGAGTTCATAATATAGCCACACCGTAGCCACCAGTTTGTCGGTAAGTAGTGAAATGTGGTTCCAAGTTTTTCTTGGCACTTGCTCTTTGTACACACATGCCTATCAGAACATTATATTTCTTCACCATCGACTTCCTCTCACAATTTGTGTCTGTTTAGAGCTCACTTCTAATCACCTCTCATTTAGAACTAGGTGGTGTTTGTACTGTACAAGAGCCGATTCTGGAAAAACAATAGCAACGTGGTGATCAATGGCTAGACTCAGGTCTAAGCTCTCTTAGAACCAAGTTTTAACCATTAACTCAAATAAGATGAAGTTTTGACCACAATTTAGTCCCTTGTACAAGTTCTAAGTCGCATATATTAACCATATGAGGTTGAATGAATAAAACCGATCAATTCCCAGGGCGTCAGATTATGGACATGCTCTCTGACACGGTACATACATCATAACAAAGGAACAAAGCGAGTTTTTTTTTGCATGGTAATATGTGTCCCATTCATATCATAAAGATTAAAAGTACAAGTCACATAAGGACCGACATGACAAAACTGAAAAGATAACATAACGTCTCTAAGCTTGACACCAACGCTCGTCACCTGCCTCCGGCACCAGCATAGCAGCCACCGAAAGAAAAAATGACAGATCACCTTCTCACCCGAGCTCGACGCGGCTCCGTCGCTGATATGCAGCTTTGCGGGCCTCCAAGGTGGCTCGTCAAAGACGAAACCATTACCGTTGAACGAATTAGACCGGTGCAACACCCCGGACACGCCATCGACCTTCAGATCTGTTGGGGAACGTAGCAGAAATTCAAAATTTTCCTACGTGTCACCAAGATCTATCTATGGAGAGACTAGCAATGAGGGGAAGGAGAGTGCATCTACATACCCTTGTAGATCGCTAAGCGGAAGCGTTCAAGTGAACGGGGTTGATGGAGTCGTACTCGTCGTGATTCAAATCACCGATGATCAAGTGCCGAACGCACGGCACCTCCGCGTTCAACACACATACAACCCGGTGACGTCTCCCAAGCCTTGATCCAGCAAGGAGAGAGGGAGAGGTTGAGGAAGACTCCATCCAGCAGCAGCACAACGGCGTGGTGGTGGTGGAGGAGCGTGGCAATCCTGCAGGGCTTCGCCAAGCACCGCGGGAGAGGAGGAGTACTTGTGAGAGGGGGAGGGCTGCACCAGAACTTCGTCTATAGCTCCCATGCGCCTCCCCACTATATATAGGGGTGGAGGGGCTGGTTTCTTGTCCTCCAAGTCCATTGGGGCGTTGGCCAAGGTGGGAGGAAAGAAATCTCATTATTTCCTTCCCCACCGATTGTTATCCCCCCTTTTTAGGGATCTTGATCTTATCCCTTCGGGATATGATCTTATTCCTTCTAAGGGGGGATCTTGGTGCGCCTTGACCAGGGGTGTGGGGCCTTGCCCCCACTACCCACGTCCATGTGGGTCCCCCATGCAGGTGGGCCCCACTCCGGAACCTTCTAGAACCTTCCCGGTACAATACCGAAAAATCCCGAACATTTTCCGGTGGCCAAAATAGGACTTCCCATATATAAATCTTTACCTCCGGACCATTCCGGAACTCCTCGTGACGTCCGGGATCTCATCCGGGACTCCGAACAACATTCGGTAACCACATACAAACTTCCTTTATAACCCTAGCGTCATCGAACCTTAAGTGTGTAGACCCTACGGGTTCGGGAGACATGTAGACATGACCGAGATGTTCTCCGGTCAATAACCAACAACGGGATCTGGATACCCATGATGGCTCCCACATGTTCCACGATGATCTCATCGGATGAACCACGATGTCAAGGACTTAATCAATCCCGTATTCAATTCCCTTTGTCTATCGGTATGTTACTTGCCCGAGATTCGATCGTCGGTATCCAATACCTTGTTCAATCTCGTTACCGGCAAGTCACTTCACTCGTTCCGTAACACATCATCCCGTGATCAACTCCTTGGTCACATTGCGCATATGATGATGTCCTACCGAGTGGGCCCAGAGATACCTCTCCGTTTACACGGAGTGACAAATCCCAGTCTCGATCCGCATAAAACAATAGATACTTTCGGAGATACCTGTAGTGCACCTTTATAGTCACCCAGTTACGTTGTGACGTTTGATACACCCAAAGCATTCCTACAGTATCCAGGAGTTACACGCTCTCATGGTCGAAGGAAGAGATACTTGACATTGGGAAAGCTCTAGCAAATGAACTACACGATCTTTTGTGCTAGTCTTAGGATTGGGTCTTGTCCATCACATCATTCTCCTAATGATGTGATCCCGTTATCAACGACATCCAATGTCCATAGCCAGGAAACCATGACTATCTGTTGATCACAACGAGCTAGTCAACTAGAGGCTCACTAGGGACATATTGTGGTCTATGTATTCACACGTGTATTACGATTTCCGGATAATACAGTTATAGCATGAATAAAAGACAATTATCATGAACAAGGAAATATAATAATAATACTTTTATTATTGCCTCTAGGGCATATTTCCAACAGTCTCCCACTTGCACTAGAGTCAATAATCTAGTTCACATCGCCATGTGATTAACACTCACAGGTCACATCGCCATGTGACTAATACCCAAGAGTTTGCTAGAGTCAGTAGTCTAGTTCACATCACTATGTGATTAACACTCAATGAGTTTTATGTTTGATCATGTTGCTTGTGAGAGAGGTTTTAGTCAACGGGTCTGAACCTTTCAGATCCGTGTGTGCTTTACAAATCTCTATGTCATCTCCTAGATGCAGCTACCACGCTCTATTTGGAGCTATTCCAAACAACTGTTCTACTTGGAGCTATTCTAAATTATTGCTCCATTATATGTATCCGGTCTCTCTACTCAGAGCTATCCGGATAGGTGTCAAGCTTGCATCGTCGTAACCTTTACGACGAACTCTTTTACCACCTCCATAATCGAGAAAATTCCTTAGTCCACTAGTTACTAAGGATAACTTTGACCGCTGTCTTGTGAGCCATTCTTGGATCACTCTTGTACCCCTTGACTGACTCATGGCAAGGCACACTTCAGGTGCGGTACACAGCATAGCATACTGAAGAGCCTACGTCTTAAGCATAGGGGACGACCTTCGTCCTTTCTCTCTATTCTGCCGTGGTCGAGCTTTAAGTCTTAACTTCGTACCTTACAACTCAGGCAAGAACTCCTTCTTTGACTGGTCCATCTTGAACACCTTCAAGATCATGTCAAGGTATGTGCTCATTTGAAAGTATTATTAAGCATTTTGATCTATCCTTATAGATCTTGATGCTCAATGTTCAAGTAGCTTAATCCAGGCTTTCCATTGAAAAACACTTTCAAAATAACCCTATATACTTTCCAGAAATTCTACGTCATTTCTGATCAACAATATGTCAACAATATATACTCATCAGAAATTCTATAGTGCTCCCACTCACTTCTTTGGAAATACAAGTTTCTCATAAACTTTGTACAAACCCAAAAATTTTGATCATCATCAAAGCATACATTCCAACTCCGAGATGCTCACTCCAGTCCTTAGAAGGATTGCTGGAGCTTTGCATACTTATTAGCATCTTTCGGGATTGACAAAACCTTCCGGTTGTATCACATACAACCTTTCATCATTAAAATCGTCGAGGAAACAATGTTTTGACATCCTATCTGCAAGATTTCATAAATAATGCAGTAATCGCTAATATAATTCCAACAGACTCTTAGCATCGCTACGAGTGAGAAAATCTCATCGTAGTCAACTCCTTGAACTTGTCGGAAAACATCTTAACGACAAGTCGAGCTTTCTTAATGGTGACATTTACCATCATTGTCCGTCTTCCTTTTGAAATCCATCTGTACTCATTAGCCTTACGACCATCGAGCCGTTCTGCCAAAGTCTACACTTTGTTTTCATACATGGATCCTCTCTCGGATTTTTATGGCCTCAAGCCATTTATCGGAATCCGGGCCCGCCATCGCTTCTCCATAGCTCGTAGGTTCATTGTTGTCTAGCAACATGACCTTCAAGACAGGATTACGTACCACTCTGAAGTAGTACGCATCCTTGTGATCCTACGAGGTTTGGGAGTGACTTGATCCGAAGTTTCATGATCAATATCATAAGCTTCCACTTCAATTGGTGTAGGTGCCACAGGAACAACTCCCTGTGCCCTGTCACACACTAGTTGAAGAGACGGTTCAATAACCTCATCAAGTCTCCACCATCCTCCCACTCAATTCTTTCGAGGGAAACTTTTCCTCGAGAAAGGACCCGATTCTAGAAACAATCCATATTGCTTTCAGATCTGAATTAGGAGGTATACCCAACTGTTTTGGGTTTCCTATGAAGATGCATTTTATCCGCTTTGGGTTCGAGCTTATCAACCTGAAACTTTTTCATATAAGCGTCGCAGCCCCAAACTTTTAAGAAACGACAACTTAGGTTTCTCTAAATCATAATTCATACGGTGTCATCTCATCGGAATTACGTGGTGCCCTATTTAAAGTGAATGTGGTTGTCTCTAATGCCTAACCCATGAACGATAGTGGTAATTCGATAAGAGACATCATGGTACGCACCATATCCAATAGGGTGCAACTATGATGTTCGGACACACCATCACATTATGGTGTTCCAGGCGGTATTAATTGCGAAACAATTTCCACAATGTCTTAATTGTGTGCCAAAACTCGTAACTCAGATATTCATCTCTATGATCATATCATAGACATTTTATCCTCTTGTCACAATGATCTGCTACTTCACTCTGAAATTACTTGAACCATTCAATAATTCAGACTTGTGTTTTATCAAGTAAATATACTCAACATTTACTCGAATCATCTGTGAAGTAAGAACATAATGATATTCACTGCATGCCTCAGCACTCATTCGACTGCACACATCAAAATGTGTTACTTCCAACAAGTTGCTATCTTGTTCCATCTTACTGAAAATGAGGCTTTTCAGTCATCTTGCCCATGTGGTATGATTTGCATATCTCAAGTGATTCAAAATCAAGTGAGTCCGAACAATCCATTTGCATGGAGTTTCTTCATGCATATACACCAATAGACATGGTTCGCATGTCTCAAACTTTTCAAAAACGAGTGAGTCCAAAGATCCATCAACATGGAGCTTCTTCATGCGTTTTATACCATTATGACTTACATGGCAGTGCCACAAGTAAGTGGTACTATCATTACTATCTTATATCTTTTGGCATGAAAATGTGTATCACTACGATCGAGATTTCAATGAACCATTCATTTTAGGTGCAAGACCATTGAAGGTATTATTCAAATAAATAGAGTAACCATTATTCTCTTTAAATGAATAACCGTATTGCGATAGACATAATCCAATCATGTCTATGCTCAACGCAAACACCAAATCTCGATGGTAGAGGGAGCGTGCGATGCTTGATCATATCAACATTGGAAACACTTCCAACACATATCGTCAGCTCACCTTTAGCTAGTCTCCGTTTATTCCGTAGCTTTTATTTCGAGTTACTAACACTTAGCAACCGAACCGGTATCTAATACCCTGGTGCTACTAGGAGTACTAGTAAAGTACACATTAACACAATGTATATCCAATATACTTCTATCGACCTTGCCAGCCTTCTCATCTACCAAGTATCTAGGGTAATTCTGCTCCAGT
Organism: Triticum aestivum; assembly: GCF_018294505.1. Lineage (NCBI taxonomy): Eukaryota > Viridiplantae > Streptophyta > Magnoliopsida > Poales > Poaceae > Triticum > Triticum aestivum. Next base: position 710,899,501 of record NC_057800.1, read on the forward strand.
GGCTGTTCCCTTTATTACAGAAGCACTTAGTCTCGGGTTTGGGTTCAACCTTGGGTTTCTTCACTAGAGCAGCAGCTGAATTGCCGTTTCATGAAGTATCCCTTTGTTCCCTTGCCCTTCTTGAAACTAGTGGTTTCACCAACCATCAACAATTGATGCTCCTTCTTGATTTCTACTTTCGCGGTGTCAAACATCATGAATATTTCAAGGATCATCATATCTATCCCTGATATGTTATAGTTAATCACGAAGCTCTAGCAGCTTGGTGGCAATGACTTTGGGGAAACATCACTATCTCATCTGGAGGATCAACTCCCACTCGATTCAAGTGATTGTTGTGCTCAGACAATCTGAGCACAAGCTCAACGATTTAGCTTTTCTCCCTTAGTTTGCAGGCTAAGAAAATCGTCGGAGGTCTTATACCTCTTGACGTGGCACGAGCCTGAAATCCCAATTTCAGCCCTCGAAACATCTCATATGTTCCACGACGTTTCGAAAACGTCTTTGGTGCCTCTACTTAAACCATTTAATTGAACTATCACGTAGTTATCAAAACGTGTATGTCCGATGTTCGCAACATCGACAAACGACGTTGGGGTTCAGCACACTGAGCGGTGCATTAAGGACATAAGCTTTCTACTGATCGCATAATCGCTACTATCAACTTTCAACTATATTTTCTCTAGGAACATATCTAAACAGTGGAACTAAAGCGCGATCTTACGACATAATTTGCAAAAGGTCTTTTGACTATGTTCAGGATAATTAAGTTCATCTTATGAACTCCCACTTAGATAGACATCCCTCTGGTCATCTAAGTGATCACATGATCCGAGTCAACTAGGCCGTGTCCGATCATCACGTGAGACGGACTAGTCATCATCGGTGAACATCTTCATGTTGATCGTATCTACCATACGACTCATGCTCGACCTTTCGGTCTCCGTGTTCCGAGGCCATGTCTGCACATGCTAGGCTCGTCAAGTTAACCCTAAGTGTTTTCGCTGTGTAAAACTGTCTTACACCCGTTGTATGTGAACGTAAGAATCCATCACACCCGATCATCACGTGGTGCTTAGAAGCGACAAACTGTAGCAACGGTGCACAGTTAGGGGAGAACACTTCTTGAAATTTTGTAAGGGATCATCTTATTTACTACCGTCGTCCTAAGCAAACAAGATGCATAAACATGATAAACATCACATGCAATCAAATAGTGACATGATATGGCCAATATCATTTTGCTCCTTTTGATCTTCATCTTCGGGGCTCCATGATCATCATCGTCACCGGCACGACACCATGATCTCCATCATCATGATCTCCATCATTGTGTCTTCATGAAGTTGTCACGCCAACGACTACTTCTACTTCTATGACTAACGCGTTTAGCAATAAAGTAAAGTAGTTTACATGGCGTTCTTCAATGACACGCAGGTCATACAATAAATAAAGACAACTCCTATGGCTCCTGCCGGTTGTCATACTCATCGACATGCAAGTCGTGAATCCTATTACAAGAACATGATCAATCTCATACATCACATATCATTCATCACATTCTTCTTGGCCATATCACATCACATAGCATACCCTGCAAAAACAAGTTAGACGTCCTCTAATTGTTGTTTGCATGTTTTACGTGGCTGCTATGGGTTTCTAGCAAGAACGTTTCTTACCTACGCAAAACCACAACATGATATGCCAATTGCTATTTACCCTTCATAAGGACCCTTTTCATCGAATCCGTTCCGACTAAAGTGGGAGAGACTGGCACCCGCTAGCCACCTTATGCACCAAGTGCATGTCAATCGGTGAAACCTGTCTCACGTAAGAGTACGTGTAAGGTCGGTCCGGGCCGCTTCGTCCCACAATACCGTTGAAACAAGATTGGACTAGTAACGGTAAGCATATTGAACAACATCAACTCCGACAACTAGTTTGTGTTCTACTCGTGCAAAGAATATACGCAATAGACCTAGCTCTGATACCACTGTTGGGGAACGTAGCAGAAATTCAAAATTTTCCTACGTGTCACCAAGATCTATCTATGGAGAGACTAGCAATGAGGGGAAGGAGAGTGCATCTACATACCCTTGTAGATCGCTAAGCGGAAGCGTTCAAATGAACGGGGTTGATGGAGTCGTACTCGTCGTGATTCAAATCACCGATGATCAAGTGCCGAACGCACGACACCTCCGCATTCAACACACATACAACCCGGTGACGTCTCCCAAGCCTTGATCCAGCAAGGAGAGAGGGAGAGGTTGAGGAAGACTCCATCCAACAGCAGCACAACGGCGTGGTGGTGGTGGAGGAGCGTGGCAATCCTGCAGGGCTTCGCCAAGCACCGCGGGAGAGGAGGAGTACTTGTGAGAGGGGGAGGGCTGCACCAGAACTTCGTCTATAGCTCCCATGCGCCTCCCCACTATATATAGGGGTGGAGGGGCTGGTTTCTTGCCCTCCAAGTCCATTGGGGCATTGGCCAAGGTGGGAGGAAAGAAATCTCATTATTTCCTTCCCCACCGATTGTTATCCTCCCTTTTTAGGGATCTTGATCTTATCCCTTCGGGATATGATCTTATTCCTTCTAAGGGGGGATCTTGGTGCGCCTTGACCAGGGGTGTGGGGCCTTGCCCCCACTACCCACGTCCATGTGGGTCCCCCCATGCCGGTGGGCCCCACTCCGGAACCTTCTAGAACCTTCCCGGTACAATACCGAAAAATCCCGAACATTTTCCGGTGGCCAAAATAGGACTTCCCATATATAAATCTTTACCTCCGGACCATTCCGGAACTCCTCGTGACGTCCGGGATCTCATCCGGGACTCCGAACAACATTCGGTAACCACATACAAACTTCCTTTATAACCCTAGCGTCATCGAACCTTAAGTGTGTAGACCCTACGGGTTCGGGAGACATGTAGACATGACCGAGATGTTCTCCGGTCAATAACCAACAACGGGATCTGGATACCCATGATGGCTCCCACATGTTCCACGATGATCTCATCGGATGAACCACGATGTCAAGGACTTAATCAATCCCGTATTCAATTCCCTTTGTATATCGGTATGTTACTTGCCCGAGATTCGATCGTCGGTATCCAATACCTTGTTCAATCTCGTTACCGGCAAGTCACTTTACTCGTTCCGTAACACATCATCTCGTGATCAACTCCTTGGTCACATTGCGCATATGATGATGTCCTACCGAGTGGGCCCAGAGATACCTCTCCGTTTACACGGAGTGACAAATCCCAGTCTCGATCCGCATAAAACAATAGATACTTTCGGAGATACCTGTAGTGCACCTTTATAGTCACCCAGTTATGTTGTGACGTTTGATACACCCAAAGCACTCCTACGGTATCCAGGAGTTACACGCTCTCATGGTCGAAGGAAGAGATACTTGACATTGGCAAAGCTCTAGCAAATGAACTACACGATCTTTTGTGCTAGTCTTAGGATTGGGTCTTGTCCATCACATCATTCTCCTAATGATGTGATCTCGTTATCAACGACATCCAATGTCCATAGCCAGGAAACCATGACTATCTGTTGATCACAACGAGCTAGTCAACTAGAGGCTTACTAGGGACATATTGTGGTCTATGTATTCACACGTGTATTACGATTTCCGGATAATACAGTTATAGCATGAATAAAAGACAATTATCATGAACAAGGAAATATAATAATAATACTTTTATTATTGCCTCTAGGGCATATTTCCAACATGGCACCTCACATGACTAAGACGTCGGAGAAGGAAACCATACCTGTCATCCACGAACCATGAGCCCAGCACACGTTCGGTCTTCCAGATGTCGTGATGCAGATCACAGTACGCATCCGCTTCTCGACTACCTCCCAAGCTCCGCGCCGATGTTGGAGTAGACGTCGTCGCAACGACGGAGCCCGAGGACACTAGTCCACCATGAGGGTGATGCTGCCACCACACCATCTTTACTTGAACAAACTGATTTCTAAATCCATCATCCATTCCCAACCATAGGACCGATTGCCTCGTTGGAGACAAATCTCAACCTTCTTTATTCAGCGCCGCCATCGCCGCCTCCAAAGTGAAGACGATGAATGGCTGGAAAACCAAAGTTACTAGGGCCTAACCTAAAGCTACACGATCCACACGCGTAGATCTGGCGACCCCTCTCACCACCGACGACCGAGGTCGCCGGCGGAGGGGAGCCGCCGGAGGAACGAGGCTAAGGGACTCCCCTGGCGGCGGCTAGGGCTTCTAGTCGCAGAGCCTCTGAGGAAAAGAAAAGCGGGAACAAAGCGAGTTGAAAACTTCAAATATCGTGCAGGTCCACGGTTGCATATGTACGTATAGAAAACACATAAGCCCGCACGTATCGACTGCCTGCGTCCAGCCTCCTGATCGCCTGGTTTCCATGGCCGATTCCACTGGGCCCTGCCCTTACTCTGTATATTGTGGTCGCTAACGTGTCAAACAGTATTGAACGGGCGAGTTTGTTACTCGGTACGGATAGAGAGAGAGAGATGCGAGAGATGCGAGAGAGAGGCTACCGCACGGTTTAAACGGGATTAACTTGCTTTTTGGCGGGTGATTACATGAGGTTGGATGATTTTCCCGAAGTTGTTTCAATGACCACTTGCTTTTTGGCAGCACGGCAGAGAGAGGGGGTGAGATAGACGTTGTGCTACATGGAAACAGATTTTAGTTGGATCTGATCGATCTTTCTACACCATCAAGAATCAATATATGTATGTATATATGGAAAGTAAAGTCAGATAGTAGAGAGAGAGGAGAGGAGTCTTCTAGATATAGCTAGGAGTACCGGGAGAGGATCTGTAGCACACAGGTGCGAGGGCACCGAGCCCCTTGCGTCTGCATTTTCTTTTGGCTTTCAATTTTAATCTTTCTTATCTTGTCAACCGAAAGTACAAATTAAAATCTCCTTTCAAATAAGATCCATTTTAAATACATTTTGACCAGTTTCTAAAATTGTATTATGTTTTAACTTCTAAAACTCAGTACAAGCGACAGACAAAATCACAACTTTAATACCTGTGGCTGACAACAAATAGCTTAAAATTTAACTCTGAAACTTGATAGTAGCGACCACGAAAATCATATGTTTCAGAAGCAAAATCGCAAGTTTTAGAACTTAAAACCTACTGTGTGCTCGTGATCGGACGACTTTGTGGACCGCCATGCAAATCGGGCGGCCGAGCAGTCTAGGTGGGTGCGTACTTCCGCACATGCGTGCCCTTGCAAATTTCCCTAGGAGAACCGAGCGGTTAAGCATCGACCACATGGAGGCTGGAACAGATTGACTACCTCCCCCACTAGCCGTCGTTGCTGTCCTTCGAGCAACCTGTGTTGAGCTTCTGTTTTCATCTCTCTACTTGTCAGCGACCTTAGACTGATTGCTGAAGCTGTCTCTCCTGTATCTGAACCAGCAGGTGCCGACAACCGCCAGACATCTACAATAGAAGAATGCCGACCCAAATCATCAACGCCCAAGAGACTTTCTTAGTGGCTTGCTAGCCCAAACTAGACAAGTTAAAGCGGGTGTAATTTATTTGCAGTACAAATACCCGTTGTACGGCTTTGGCCAAATTGGCTGTAATTTGGATAATTGAGTCGGTGCATGGGAGGAACAACCACCTCTATATATAAATTCGAGTTGAATTCATGAATTTCCTAGCTCATGTGAGCAAGATCTAGTTACTAGTTCACAGTTCGTATTCATAGCCATCGTCCTGGGCATCACGACCACTGCACTCGATTCAGTGATCGCCGGTGCGAGCAAGCCATGGAGGAGCTGGGTATCGAAGGTCGCTTGGTCTATGAACTTCCTCGCACGGACTTCGCCATCGACTTGTAGAAAAAACTCAAGGATCAAGGTGAATCATTGCTCCGTTCCATGAGCAGTTACTGAAGGCGGACAATTCTACGCTTGATGGTCTCGTGTCGTCGAGGGTTGATGACATTTGAGAATAGCTGGCACTAGACATTGACCAGATCAAGGCAGATCTGCACAAGGCCCTTGCCTTGATCATGATCACCGGGGGAAAGCACATAACCTATATCTCCATCCCGCGGTCAGAGGTGTGCTCGATTCTATTTTGTCCCCAAAATTTTCCTCATCTCGTGATTTTCCTGTTTCGGATGCTACCGAATCATCTTCGTTTGCTCTGCATTTTGACCTTCCAAAATTTGACGGAGCAAATCCGTAGTTTTGGCAGAACTATTACTCGCATGCATAGATGAATCTCTATGGCCGCACCTCAATTTGAAGGGGCCACTTTTTTTTTGAAAAGGAGACTCCCCGGCTTCTGCATCAGAACAATGCATACGGCAACTTATTAAATAAGTAAATAGGTTCAATAAGGTCTTAAAGTTTCAAACAAAAAATAAAAGAGAGCTCACAGAGAGCCAAAAAGGCCAAAAACAAACTAGCCACAAAAAGCCATAACCGGCTGGCATAAGAGAGATAGGTAAATTAATTGCCTATCGTATTACATGACCGTCATCCAAACCGGTTGAAGATATCCCAAGCTACCATCTCCCAGCGGAGAGATCCAGTAACCAAACGCTCCCTGGCCTCCGTCGGAGTGAGTAGCGACCACATATGGATCAACGCAGTGGTTCGAAAAATAAACTGCAAAAAACAAATATTTGTTGATATGTTAAAAACCAAATCATTTCTGCAGTTTCAGACTGCCCACAATAAAGCACAAACTCCTACTCAAATGTGTCTTGCTGTTTCGGACCAAGGTCCGTGGCATGCATTTTTCTCGGCTATCCCCCCGACACCAAAGACTACAGTTGCTATGATCCTATCTCACATCGGGTGATCACTTCCCAACACGTTTACTTTGATGAGATGGTTTTTCCGTTTCAGCAGGTACCTTCGGATGTTGCGGCTTTGCCCGCTCCCGGTGACGGCCGCTCGCGTGCTTCTCTTGGGCCGCCTCCCGGCTTTGAGAGTGACCCCCGCGCCACGGGTCGAATTTCTCCCCGGCTGGCTGCCTTAGGGGCTGCACCCCTCCCGGCGCCCGCGACGCCCTTGGCATCCCCGGCCCCGACCGCGCTGTCGGCCTCCTCGACGCCCGCGATGCCATCGGCCTCCCCGGCGGCCGCGACGCCCTCCTCGGCGTCTCCCGCGGCCTCGCCCGCGGCATCGGAGGTGGCAGGCTCTTCTTCGTCTTCGCCCGCCGCCGACCCAGACTCGCTGACCCGCCCGATGACTCGCTCTCGGGCTGCACTTTCCGCCCGAGTACGCGGTACACCAGCGATGAGTACCTTCTCGCTGCTTCCGTCTGTAAGCCGTCTCCTCTCCCATCGTCAGCACGAGCCGCCCTTCGGGATCCTTATTGGCTCGCTGCGATGCAGGAAGTGTTCGACGCGCTCCAACGGAACCGTACCTGGCAGCTTGTTCCTCGGCCGCCTCGTGCCAACATCATCATGGGCAAGTGGGTGTTTTGGCACAAGACTCGTCCTTCTAGATGCCTTGAATCCGTGCGCCGCTTTTCAAATGTAAGGTGGACTAGATTTTGCTCTGCTCTTTCGAACATGCTTGGCAAAAACCAACACCAAAACCTTCTCAGAAGAACTGTTCCAAATTTTGCAAACCAACACGGTGGAAGAGTATGTTCAGCGTTTTGTTGAATTATACGAGGGGTTAATATATTTAGAAAGTTTTAAACAGATTAAAAAAATTGACTTTTGGTTTCATGTCATCAAAAGCAATCTTCTCCCTCGAGACAAAGTGCATCAATATCTCAAGGATGAAGGTAAAGACTGAAACCATTTGAAACACAAGTCATTGTATCATAAGCAGTCTGTTTTGCAGCCAAGAAATTAGCGGCTTGGGTAGAACTTGTGCTCACTTGAGGAGGACTTCACTGCCACAGTTAGGTAGACCTTTAATCATGTCTAGGAAAAACAAGCAAACGACATGGGCAATTGTACAAAGATTTATTTATCCTAGTAACTAAGCACATAGCCAAAACAATTGGGTAGACCTTTAATTTGGAACTGAGTGATTGCATCTGACTAAATGTTTGTATCCCGAGGGAGTTGGCAGGGAAGGGTTTGCCACACAAACTAAGGTCTAAGATTTTTAAAGACAGATTGAGTTTATAGTCTTGTAGCTCATCCCTTTTTTTAAAGTCTTGGAGCTCCTCAACCTCCTGAAATTGTCCAAAAACAGCAAACGAATGACTAAAAGCACACAAATTCCAATCAATATCACCTGCGGAAAATGCATGTTACATGGAGCATATGAAATCAATATGTCAAAACAGATATGCACCGGCATTTGTCCTCGAGTCCCGAACACGGAATAGGATGCCGTGTCTTGAGCTCCAGAATACATGTTTGGATACTAGTTCCGACCAATGAGTGCATAAATGAATTGGCGAATGGACCATCGAAGTCAACTACATATCCGGCAGTGTTCCATAATGTGGAAGTTAGGATTATATTGCAAACTTAATACAAGATTACAATCGGCTAATGGTGTATGTGACACGGCAAAGATAGTGTGTCGTACTTCCTTTTTTACTTGATATTGCAAACAAGGACTGATGAAGAATAAACACCACATAGTGTGTATCACAAACATACCTGCAGGTTCAATATGTTCCTGAGAGAAGGAACATCATAATCAGAACATTATTTTATAGAAATAAAGCTCGCAACATAGGATTGCTTTGTACGAAGAAGATTGTCCCTTACCTCCTTTTTCTGTTTGATACTAATGCAACACTGGAATTGTCAGAAAGCTACCATCAGAAGTGTTGTTTCTCTCCAAATGAGGCACAGTTTGCAGAATGAAATCATGCTACCAACAGAACAAGTAAACCTGCTGTCAAATGCTCCAATTATTCGGGTCTGCTGATAGTTCTTCAAAAAGAAAGATTCCAGAATGATTTGCCACTAGTAGAAAAAGGGTCAAACGTGAAGCACATTAGTGCCGGTTTGAATTTGATAGAGACAGCCTATGGCCTGTTTGAAATTTTTTAGAATCCTCAAATTCCAAAACGAAAAAAAGATATGGTCAAATTTCAGTTTTTTTAAAAAAAATGGTTAAATATGATCAAACTACTTATTCAAGAAGTATTAATGTTACTACATAATTATTCAAGAATATTAGTGTTACTAAATAATTATTTCAATTTTTAAAATTTTGGTCAAATCTAGTCAAACTATGGTCAAACTTATTCAAGAAATATTAGTGTTACTAAATAATTACTTTTTTTAGAATAATAGTTTCAAACTCAAACGGTGAAACATGTGACCTAATGCTCAAGCTAAACTGCTGAGGGTTAATAGGATTGACAGCTTACATTTGTCAGGAAAACAACAAGTGCAAACTTGAAATATAGGGGGAATAGAACTCCAAAGTTAAGCATGCTCAGGCTAGGGGAGTGAGAGTATGGGTGACCGGCGGGAGTGAGAGGATGGGTGACCGGCCGGGAAGTCAGGCGATTTGGAATGAGTGATCCACACTTGAGCAGTTAAGAGAGGTGATTAGAGACTAAATCATCAAATAATTCAGAAAAATTAAAAATCAATTTTTTTCCAATTTTTTTTTTTAAAAAAACAGGGCGCGAGCTCACGCCACGTGGTGCCACTTTAGCGCCGGTTCGTGCCGAACCGGTACTAAAAGGGGGGGGGGGCTTTAGTGCCCCCCTAATGCCGGTTATGAAACCGGCACTAAAGGCCCTTCCGAACCGACGCTAAAGCTCCGTTTTCTATTAGTGTGCCATAATTTTCCATCTAGCAAATTCCTCCTTCATAAAATTTCCCAAAAGCGAAACCCTGCAGCTACCACATCCAAACCGTAACATGTCATTGCAGAAATAAGTGCACTGTAATAAGAGAGAAGAAAAATTAGCAAAACTTTATAGGAAATCACTAGTCCAGCTTGCAAAAAAAATGTACAAACGCAGAAGGATGTGAATGGGCTACAGATTCGGTGTGTAAACTAATGGCTGCATGCAATGTGAATGGAAAAATGAACGAAAAAGCATAAGTTGATTTTTGGTGCTTATGGGCAGATTGACTTGAATGCACGTGTGATCCTAAGAGCATCTCCAGCCGCGCCCCAGAAAGGCCTCCCCAGGCGATTTTTTCGCGCCGGCGCAGAAAAATAGGCTCAGCCGCGCCCTCAGGAGCCCGATTTTCACCGGCTTGGGCCGAAATTAGCGCCGGCGGACCTAGGCCGAACCCGGCGCGCTGGGGGGCGCTCTGGGACGCCGGGGCGAGCGGTTTTGGTGCGAAAGAGCCGCGGGCCCGCCGCGTCAGCGACACCGCACGTCGTCTTCCCCCCACGCCTCGGTTTCCCGCGGGGAATCAATGGCAAGGCTGCCGCCGGTCAGCCTTACCATTGATTCCTCACGGGCGGCGCCGACGCCTCCCCTCCCTCGCATGCGTACACACGGGCGCGGCGCGGCTATATAAAGCCGGCGGCTTCCCTCTCCTCTGGCCACACCAGCCCTAGCCCTAGCCGCCGAGCTCTGCCTCTCCCGAGAGCCGCCGCCGAGCCCCCCTCTAGTGAGCGCCGCCGTCAAGCCCTCGCTCTCCCTCCCCTCCCGATGGCCGAGCGTTTACCCGGAGACGAGGCGGCGGCCAACGGCTTCGGCCGCCGCTCGGTCCGCGAACAGGAGTCTTGGCTCCTGTTCCAGGCGAACATCCCGGCGCCGCCGGACATGCGCGCCGGGCCGACGGGCTGGAAGCTCAGCAACGGCGGAGTGCCCATTCCCCCGCTGTCCGACGTTGTGGCCAAACCCGGGTACTTCACCGAGGAGGTCGACGTCGTGCGCGCCTCCCTCACCGACGCCCAACTCTCCCTCCCCCAGTACGCCGCCGACAACCATGCGGCTTGGGCGGCGTACTTCGAGCGCCGTCAGCGGCAGTGGCTGGCGTCCACCAACGACGCGGCGGTGGTCGGCGGCCAGAAGAACAGCAAGGGGCGCCACCTGTGGTGGGGCGTCCCCGGCCGCACACTCGAGGGCGGCAACGACCCACCGTTGGCATACCCCCCGGCGAGGGCGGCCGCCCAGGCGCACCATCGACGCGACCGGCCATGGGCGCCAAGGAGGTTCGGCTCCTCCTCCTCGCGCTCTTCCTCGCACTCCTCCGGCACTCCGGCGTTGCTCGGCATCAAGGCCGAACCCGCGGCGGAGTCGTCGCTCGGCCGACGCACTCGCAGCGCCGGCATCGTCATCAGCGAGGGCGGCCGGCGCGCCTCCTCGTCGGCTCCTCCTCCGCGCTTCGTCAAGCCAAAGACGGAGCCGGGGCTCGCACCGGTGAAGGCAGAGCCGGGGCTCGCCGCCGTGAAGACGGAGCACGGCGAGGTCGAGCGCGACGACGACGCGACCCTTGAATGGGCACGCCAGGACTCTCTCAAGATGACGATGGAGCGCCAGTGCGCCACCCTGCAGCGCTTCGCGGAGCGCCGCCGGGGCCGCGACGAAGGAGGAGTCGTCGTCATCGATGACAACGACGACAACGACGCGCCACCGCCGCCACCAGTCCGCCATGGCGACACCGGGTCCAGCAGGGGCGCCCGCGTCAAGGAGGAGAAGGCCGACGACGAGGATGGCGGCGACGACGGCGACTACTCGGTGTTCAGCAAATTTCTTTTAGATTAGTTTATATATTTGCTATGTAATGAAAATCGGCGAACTTTGTCCAAATATATGCCCAAGTTGACCGAAATTTGTCGTATTTAGCCGAACTTCGCCCAACTGTGCCAAAATTTGCTATATTTTTTTATTTAATCGCGTCTGGGGGCGGCCCTGGGGCCGGCGGCTGAGGACCAACTCGCCCCCCAAGCCCATTTTTTGCACCGACTCACCCCCAAGCGACGATTTTAGGCGCCCCCTGGGCAGGGCCGTACCTAAGAAAACGGAGGCCCGGTGCAAGGTCAAAACGTGGGCCCTCAATTTTACATATTTTTCTTGCTCTTTTCTATATCATGATTCATACTTCTTAATTCCAAAGTCATTTCAGAAAGTAAAACAAAGAGAAATAAAAACTGAACATGGAGATAATAGGGAATGAAGTAACCTGACAAATGTGAGAAATAAACTATGGGGCGGCACCGTGTGTAGCTTTCGCTTTTTTTCTTGACGAACCAAAATTTGGCTCGCAAAATAAAAAATTGGCGACCAAGAACTCATAGGCTCCAACTTTAGTTCAGGCTCCAGTTGATGTTGATGCACACAGGTCACATGGGCTTGCAACTGGCAGCGACGGAGGTTGAGCAAAACACTGATCTGCTGGCCTGCTGATTTGAGATTTGAAAACATAACACCAAATAAACAGATGGGGGTTGAGAATAGAACGTTGCCTATTTTGTTGTTCATCGCAACATTATATTGGGGAAGTCTTGAAGAATTAATAGGTGGGGATTGGGAATGGAATTACTAGCAAAGAGTGGAGATTGATGAGGATTTAATACTTGAGAAGGGAAACGAGCCTGAGGTTTGTGGAAGACAAAGAGCTAGAGAGCCAAGTGAGAGGAGAGGAGAGGCTGGATAATTATTTTGTGCAAGTTCCAATATACTTACTAGTTGGCTGAGTTAATTCAATGCCTAGAGAGAGTAGTACTAGTAGTACATTCCCTACTCCTACTTTGATTATTCAACGCTCAACGCTAATTACTACTCTTACTCCTGCTCCTCCTACTAAATTATCGGTTGATTAGTAGGAAATATGCCAGGATTTGGGGCCCTGCTGATTTGGGGGCCGTGCACACCCTGCATAGGTGCCTGATACGGGCCTGCCCCTGGAGGCCAACGGCTGGAGATGCTCTAATGCACATAGCTCCACAATGTTGACACTTGACGCAGATAAATCTACCACTCTACAGTTAAAACATGCAGCCCGTCAGGTCTCGGAAGAGCTAGGCAAATGGGGTGGCATGCATCACCTCAAATTAATACTGGGCGTGGGTTACATACATGTTTCTTGAGAAGCCAATCCAGAAGTCTGAAGAAAATTAACAATGCAGCAGGAGGGGCAAGACGACGCCGACGGGGAAGATGAGCAGGATGGGCAATAGTATGTCGATCCCTTTCTCTCTCTTTCCGCGTTTCCCCATCGAGGTCCAAATCCGGATTGCGGAGGCTGAAAATAGGCTTTTGTCACCACGTAGGATGGGGGAGGCGTTCAGCCTCGGCCGTGGCTCATATGCTCCCCTGGCTCGCGGTGGCGGCGGCCCCTGACCACCTCGGCAATCGACGGTCGGCGGATTCCCCCCGACGGCGTGGTCGTCATTCGCGTCATACAGAGAGGAGGGAGGCGGAATGGCGTCAGTGGCGGCGGCTAATGACGGAGGAGGAGGGAGGAGTGCGGCGCTCGTGAGGTGCAGCGCAGCTGTGTGGATCACGAAGAAAGGGGGCAGGGTTTGTGCGTTGCGGTGGGCTAGGGAATGGGCTGGGAGAACAGGCCCAGTTAACAACAGGGCTGCGTTTCGGTCTCGGGAGTAGCAGCCCATAGGACAGTTGGGCCAGTATTTACCAGATGCGGAATAGATGGCTTTACACAGTAGATCTGACGGCTGAAATGTCTAGATCGCGAAAACGGGCGGCCGGAAGCCCAAATTACTTGTTGATTTGATTTTGCAGGGCCTGGTGACGATGATAGAGCCTGGCGATGATGGCTAATAGAAATTGTTACTGAATTATCATGTCAATTTAGATCACCAAATAGGTAGAATTGCTCAAGTAGAAATGTACAATTCACGTTTCAGTTACAATTTAAGCTTATTGGCCATGTTCATAACTTTCTAATAACTGAGGCAGAGTATGTTTTCTAGAAATGATCCATCGTAACCAAATGTCTCACCACCTAATGTTGCATTGAGAAGCTACAGTACAAAAACCTAGCTAGATGTAATCTTTAGTTTGTGCACTTAATATCCATTGCTATATTTATCAGCATATTAGAAGTTGACTCTATTTTGTTTATGTGTCAAAGACTTCTTCAGTACTTCCTTTGTGCAATACGAAATGGTTTCTTTGTTCATTTACAAGATACAAGAAAAATCATTTACAATATGGAAATGCGTTCAATAAATCTGAAATAATCATTTACACCCTATTAGCTATTCATATCTTCTATTATCTCTTCTACTTTTAGTTTGTTGAATGCTCAAATGGTTTCTTGCCCACTGCGTACTGTAGGGACTGATAATTCCAGTACATTCTTCATGCTAATTAGGGATGAACCATGCGTACAAGCAATACCGATTGTTTTCTTTATTAAGGTTACTATGCAAAAATAAATTTTGGCCTCCTTTCTGTTATCCCCAGTGCTATCATTTATCAACTCTTTGCATCATTCAAAATAAAGCAAAATCCATTTGATTAGAAGGAATGGAATTTGATAGCTATATTCTTAAGTGATGCTATTGTGTTTACTTGCTAGCTCAGATCAGCTAAGCATAATACTACTTGGTTTGGTTGGTTGCTATTTAATTAATCATGTAAACATGGTCTTTCTCTTCTACATGCACCATCTGTATCTTTTATTTATTATTAAAAACAAAAAGGGGGAAGCATAAAAAAACAAGTGCATGTATTTTCTATTTTTTTGATGGAGTTCATTGCAGTGCAATTCTCTGTATTGCCACTTGTGATGCTAGAGATCTGTAAATATGAATGCTAATTGTCCTCTCTTTAAGGTTGTGTGTTGCAGAATATGTGATGAACTGATTTTCCACTATGGTATAAGTTTTGCATTCACTCAGGCATGTGATTTATTATAGAATAGCCTTTATGGATGTTGTCGATTTTCTCGAATGATAATGGTATTTTCAAGCTTAGTCAACTGCATTACAGAAATAGCATTTTTGTCCGTGCTTTTATTGAAAAACTTTAGGACCAGTGTCGCTTATGTATTTTCCGATCTTTCTCTGCTATATATTGCATGTATTAAGTTTCAATTATTGTTGATGAACTCCCATATTCTATGTTGGAAGAATATCTTGCACTTTTACAACATTGTATAGTTAAGATCATCTAGAAGAACCTTGAAAGTAGGATAATATTTTGAGGTTACGCTAGAATTCCTTGTTGTTCTTTAATCATTTTACTCGTGAAGATTATTGTTTGTGTACAATATCGTGTGACGCAAAGAGAATAACATATGGTTGGAAGTTTTTGATAAAGCTACATGTTATAATTAGTCTCCATAGGATCTACAATTTTTTAATCATTTTATTTGATAAGTGGATGGGCCATGTGCCATGAAAGTAAATTTCCAACACTAACAAAAACTGCATCTAATCTGTTGCCTCTCATGCCATCAGTTGTTTGGACCGTTCATTTTTAAGATTGGTCTGTTTCTGGCCGTTGGATGCACGTGGGTCTCTGTTTTGTGTGAAAACGTGACCACCAGCTGGGCCTGATGTCTTAAGAGCAGCTATTTTGGAGTATTGTCGTTAATTGGGCCAGACAACCCATCTAAGGCCTTGTACAATGGAAGATGCTTAGAGAGATGTTTAGAAAAATAAACCGAGATTTTCTCAGGTACCGGTGCCTATTTCTATAGGAGAGACGCTTAGTTAAGCGTCTACCCTGTACAAATAAGCACGGGTGCTTAAGGAAAGTCTGGTTTATTTCTCTAACCACCTCCCCTAAGCACCTCTCATTGTACAAGGCCTAAGGAAGCCACAGGAGGCGGTCGACGGAGCCCAGTCGCGCGAGTGGATCGAGCACCAAGATCCCAACCGAGGCGAGCGAGGAGGCGCGCGAGGATCGAAGCGACGCGCTTCAGCCGAGGTTGCAAGGGAAGCCGATCCAGCCGACGAGGGAATCCAGTGGACACCCTGGATGCGGATGAATCAGAGGCCCGGTCGATCCTCAACGAAGTGGGAAGGAGGACGCGTGCGATGATGGCCGGCAACGCATCTGATGGGAACTGATCGCAATCGTACTTCAGTTTCTAAGAGCGCATTCATGGCGATTGTTATGCCCATCCTTTCCGCCGTCGAGTGGTACTTCTATATTGTTCCTCCCATAACAATCCTCGGTCACCCTCTCTACTCCGACAGCACAAGCATCTTTCAGCATCATGCTCTGGTATTACTTATGCATGATTCCTTAAGATTCGTCATTGAGGTTTACAATCGTTCATTATTATTTTAGTTGTTCTTTAAGATTCGTCATTGTGCCCTACATGAGTCCCTATCAAAATTTGCATGTGTTAACTCTGTATGTATGTATGCAATTTGATATTTTATAATACTAACATTTGTCCACTTTGTCCTAAAGTAGTTTTTGTTGCTTGGAGGTCAGCAGAGCGAAGGTGTCCCATTATCATGATTCAGCGGACTCATGTTATTCTCTTTATTGTCAATGCAACCGATTCCAGTTTATATCTCTTCTTGGAATAAAAAAATGCATATATGAACCTGACTTCTTATGTAGCTATGTTCAATCAACACAGCAGCATGTTTTTGTTGGGCTGCAGACATCCCCATTCTGCGACAGGTGATACATAGGGAATTAGGATTTTAGAAAATTTGCATCCAGAAATCTTCGGAAGTAAAACATGTAAATGTGGACAAGTATGAAAGCAACACAAAAGACAACATTTTAATTTTCAAGTTATAAAGTGGAATCCATAGATTACACATGAATGTTGTCTCCTAAAAGTGAATAATAACAAGACATCCGTTCATTCAAATTGGTGAATATTTCTCAAGATGGGTAAGATTGACTTTCTCAGATAGTGTGCAGTATTATGACTGCCCCTTGGACTACATACATGTTTGTCTCTATGTTGTGAACTTGCAAGACCTGGAAGAACCAACCTATATGTTTAAATTTTGAAATCTTGGTGATGTTGTTTTCCCCCTCTTTGCGCACACTTCTCCTATTGTTTTAGCGACAAACACTTCATTGCTAATCAGCCTTTCAATGACTATATCCTTTTTGGCTGATAGTCTCCTTAAACCTTTAAATCAGTTTTTCTAACTGGTGCTCAATATAATGGATTATTTATGTATGTTTCTTAGAAAACATTGCTCCTTGAATAATACCCCATGATACTTAAACAAGCTATATGTCACTTTTACCAGTTCAGTTTGGTGGTGGTTTATATTGAGGATTTGATCATTGCTCATGCATGCTAAAAGATTTATCTGACATGCAGTTTTGTTCAGGTACATTTCATTCTTTTGTACAATGAAAACTATTGTTGGTATATTTGATAGCTAGACTGTGCACATAAGTGTAGAGGCCATTAGTTATGTTGTTCAAGCTATGTTGGTATCTGTTTGAAGATTAATTCCAGTTGGATATGTTCCATTGTCATCTGACATTTAATAGTAAAATATACTATTGAAAATTAGTTAAATATACATTGAACAGTTCAAATAAAGAAATGTCATGTCAGATAAGTTAAGCTGACTACATATTTGTCAATGGCTTTCTCAAATGTAGGTTTCAAATCAAATGTCATTCAAAACTCATCCTTGAATTACTTTTATACTTGAATAACCGGACTACATCATGGAGTTGTCGTCTTTGAAGTTTGATGAAATAAGGCCCATGGTTGTTTGTTTTCCACTCTTAAATTGCCTTTAGTTTGAAATAAGGCCCATGGTTGTTTGCTTTCCACTCTTAAATTGCCTTTTTGACAACAACAAAAAACTATACTAATAGGACTTTTGATTTCCCTTCTTCCTGTACTTTTTCTATATCACAAAGAATTGTTCATGCCTTATCTGTCCATTTCATGTTGACATTTCAACTTGACCATTACGAGAGCATCATGATTTTATTTATGATTATTGCTGTTGTAGAGGTGTTAAATATATAAAGTATGAAAGGTGTAATTTCATGAAAGTACTTTGTAATATCAGCTTCCTTTGCCTGATAGATGTTGCTTTACAGTCTTATTTGTCGGCATTTTGTTCAGCGAGTTAATGCTTTTTCCATGCTGTGAGGTCATATATGTTGCAGGCACAGAGCAGCAAAGATTTTTCCATAGACACAAAAGCAATGCTCCGGCTGTAGCATTAATTACACACACTCGTATTTCCTAGGCTGCTATATAAATACGTACAAAAGGATTGCTATATCAAATACACGTTTATGATCAATGCGTATTATCTTCCTTCTGACAATGCTTACCCTGCTTACAGTAATCTAGATGGGTCTGGTTCCTTTTAATATCAATATTTGTCATCAGATTCTGATATACATTGTTTCAGTCCAAAATATACAGGGTGCACATTTTCTACATTTAATTTCGACTAAGACTTTCTTTTCTTGGTGGTATGATCACTTACCAGTAATTTGATGGTTATCTA